>NC_133131.1:83684482-83987512 GCF_048418815.1 Hemitrygon akajei | reverse complement strand
TCTCATTGAATCTACTAGTTTGCAGATGATCCCACTGCAGTGGGTCGCATCTCAAATACTGGTGATTCAGCATACTGGAAGGAGACAGAGAGCTTCATGATATGGTGCCAAGACAAATAACTTCCCTTCCGGCCAGTGGGGTAGTGGCATTCGTACTGGACTTTGAGGCGAGTGGTCCCGGATTAGAATCCGGCCAGCTCCTTGCATGCTTTCTATCTGTGCTGGGTTGAGCTTTGGGCTATCAACTTGGCCTCGTAAACAAACAGATGCTAAAGAAACGGCAAGGTTGTCACTCGATGCGCTGCAAGGTGCAAAGAGAAACAACAACAACAGTGTGAAGAAAACAAAAGAGCAACTTGAGAAAGGGGGCAGTGCACATGCTCCTGTCTACATCAACAGTACTGGAGATGGGAGGGTTGCGAACACCACCAATAGCCTGTCCCGGTCTAACCACATTGATGTCATGACCAAAGAATGATCACCAATGCTTTTACTTCCTCCAGAGGTTAAAGAAACTTAGCATGTCCCTGGTGATTCTTACCAACTTTCATCAATACACCACAGAAAGCTATCTGTCTGGATGCAGAACGACTTGCCGTGGCAACTGCTCTGACTGTGACCACAAGAAATAGAGATGTGGACACAGCTCATCACATCACAGTGATGCCTCCCCTCTATGGACTCTGTCCACACTTCTCACTGAATCAGTAAGGTAGCCAGCAAAATGATGAACGCTGTTTTCCTGCAGCAGCACTCTGTGTAGATGTGCTCAATGGTGGTGAGGACTTCACCTTGATGGACTGGACTGTATCCAAACTTTTTGTAGGATTGTCCATTCAAGGGCACTGGTTTTTCCATACCAGGCAGTGATGCAACCAGTCAATATACTCTCCACCACACATCAATAGAAGCTTGTCAAAGTTTTAGATGTCATGTTGAATCTTCATAAACATCTAACGATGTTGAGGCATTACCGTGCTTCCTTTCCAATTGCACATAGGTGCTGGGCCCAGGAGAGATCCTCTGAAATGAAAACACCGAGGAATTTAAAGTTGCAGATCCTCTCCATCTCTGATTCCCCGATGAGGACTGGCTCATGAACCTCCGGTTTCCTCCTCCTGAAGTAAATAATCAGCTTCTTGGTCTTGTTGACACAGCCTGAGAGGTTTGCTGTTACAGCACCATTCAGACAGATTTCCCTCCTTAAGGCTGATTCCTCACGACCTTTGATTTGGCCAAGGATAGTGGTATTGTCAGCAAATTTAAATTTGGCATTGGAGCTGTGCTTGGCCACACAGTCTTAAATGTGAAGTGAGCAGAACAAGGGGCGAAGCACACAGCTTTGTGGTGCACCAATGCTGATGGAGATTGTGAAGGAGATGTTGTTGACAATCCAAACTTACTGGGATCTGCAAGCTTTCATTAAAGAAGAAATAGTGAGGTATCTGGAAAGAAATGGATCCATCAGGCAGACACAGCATGGATTCAGCAAAGGCAGGTCCTGTTTGAGAAACTTATTCGAGTTCTTTGGGCTATAATGAACGCAATGGATAGAGGGGAACAGATGGACATTATTTTCTTGGATTTCCAGAAGGTGTTCGATAAGGTGCCATATAAAAGACTTATCCATAAGATAAGGATGCATAGAGTTGGGGTGTTGTATTAGTATGGATAGAGGATTAGTTAACTAATAGAAAGCAGAGAGTTGGGATACATGGGTGTTACTCTGGTCAGCAATCAGTGGTGAGTGGTGTGCTGCAGGGGTCGGTACTGGGCCCGCAATTATTCACGATATATATTAACGATCTGGAAGAGGGACCAGGTGAAGTTTGCTGATGATACTAAATTGAGTGGAAAATCAAATTGTGCAGAAGATACGGAGATTCTGCAGAGAGATACAGATACACCAAAATGATAGGGCATCAGGGGGCTCATTGAGCCTTCCAGGCTGGTACATGATGTCATAGTTGTAGGTGGAGAGTTCAATTCTGCACCTCAAAATTTTATCATTTTTGATTTTGCCCCGCTGTTGGTTGCTAAACATGAACGCAACTGAGCGCTGGTTGGTCAGCAAGGTGAACTTCTTGCCGGCGAGATAGTGCCTCCAGTGCCTAATAGCTACCACTATAGCCTGGGCTTCTTTCTCCACCGCGGAGTGCCGAATTTCAGGGCCTTGAAGGGTACGAGAAAAGAATGCTACCGGCCTTCCTGCCTGATTGAGGGTAGCAGCCAGCGCAAAGTCGGAGGCGTCACTCTCTACTTAGAAGGGAATGGTCTCGTTCACTGCATGCATTGTTGCTTTGGCAATGTCCCCTTTAATGCGGCTGAAGGCTGCGCGGGCCTCAGCTGAGAGGGGAAATGAGGTGGACTTGATCAGGGGGCTGGCCTTGTCTGCGTAGTGAGGGACCCACTGGGCATAGTAGGAAAAGAAGCCCAGGCACCTTTTGAGGGCTCTGAGGGCGTTGGGAAGAGGGAGTCCCAACATACGGTCGGGGTCAGGGTCAATGACTCCGTTCTCCAGGACACACCCAAGGATAGCAAGTTGGGTGGTTCCGAACACACACTTGTCCCTGTTACAGGTGAGGTTAAAAAATTTGGCTGCTTGGAAAAATTGTTGGAGGTTGGTATTGTGATCCTGCCAGTTGTGACCGCAGATGGTGATGATATCCAGGTATGGGAACATGGCCTTCAGTTGGCACTGGTCCACCATCTGGTTCATTTCCCGCTGGAAGACAGAGACGCCATTCATGACACCGAAGGGGACACGCAGAAAGTGATAAAGCCTGCCGCCTGCCTTGAAGGCGGTGTAGGGGTGATCCTCCGGGCGGATGGGGAGCTGATGATAAGCGGATTTTAGGTCTATGGTCGTGTACACCTTGTACTGAGCTGTCTGATTGACCATATCCGCGATGCGGGGTAGGGGGTACGCGTCAAGCTGTGTGAACCTATTGATGGTCTGGCTATAGTCCACGACCATCCTATTTTTCTGTCTGCTCCGAACAACGACCACCTGGGCCCTCCAAGGACTTGTGTTTGGCTCATTGATCCCCTCCCTGAGCAGCCGCTGTGCCCCCGACTTAATGAAGGTCCTGTCCCCTGCGCTGTACCTCCTGCTTTTAGTTGCCACAGGTTTACAGTCGGGGGTCAGGTTGGCGAACAGCGGTGGGGGAGGGATCTTGAGGGTGGAGAGGCTGCAAGTGGTGTCCGTAGTGCATGGTGTTGGGTGGGATGTGCGGGTCGGTGTGTGTGTGTGTGTGTGGTCAGTAGCGGGGTATGTGTTGAAGTCCTAAAGAACTGGGGATTTCTGACAGTGATTTGTGGGATGGGCCCATCATACTCCATTGTCACGCTTTTCAGGTGGCTCTGGAAGTTGAGCCCCAATAGCACAGGGGCACACAGATGAGGCATGACCAGTAACGCAAAGTCCCGATATTCTGTGCCCTGCACCACTAGTGTTGCTACACAACCCCCCCGGATGTCTGTTGTATGCGACCCAGAAGCCATGTTGACCCTCTGGCTTACCGGCCATGTCACGAGTCCGCAGCGTTGCACTGTGTCCGGGTGAATAAAACTCTCAGTGCTGCCCGTGTCAAACAGGCAGCTAATCCTGTGCCCCTCCACCAGGATGTCCATCATTGACCTTGCGAGCTGGTGTGGGGCGCTTTGGTCGAGGGTTACGGAGGCCAGAGTTGAACCGCCGTCTTGGTGCCCGGTAAACACCCGTGGGTCGGAGGCAGGGCGACGTGGCACCGACAAAGATGGCCGCTCCCATGCCTTGCACGTGGTGGGCAGGCAAGATGGCGGTGACCAAGATGGCCACCCCCATGCTTCGCACGCGGCGGGCAGGCAAGATGGCGGCGACCAAGATGGCCACACCCATGCCTTGCACACAGCGGCGGGGAGACAAGATGGTGACCCCCATGCCTCGCACGCAATGCTGCTCGACCACGCTCGCGGTTTGGACTTACAGGCCTTGGCGAAGTGGCCCTTTCCACAGCTGGAGCAGGTAGCTTCTTGGGCCGGGCAGCATTTTCGGGGGTGCTTCTCAAGTCCGCAGAAGTAACACTTCGCTGATTCACGAGTGGCAGCAGCTGTGGTCGATTCACCGGCGGGTTGCGGGGACTTCACGGACTCGTGAGTGGCAGCAACCGTGGTCGATTCACCGGCAGGTTGCGGGGTCTGCGGTGACCACGAGGCCGGCAGGAGATCGCACGCCTGAACAGCGTCAGCGTTGTGCAGAGCAGCCTCCAGCATGTTGGCCAGCTCAATCGCCGAGCGTAAGGTAAGATCGGCATTTTCCAGCAGCCGCTGGCACACGTACACTGACCTGATCCCCGTAACGAAGGTGTCTCATACCAGGAGCTCCGCATGCTGTTCCACTGTCAGCTCCCTGCAATCGCAGGCCCGCACGAGTGTCTGTAGGGCCCGGACAAACTCAGCGCTCGACTCTCTGGCCCGCTGCCGCCGTGTCACTAAGCGATGTCTTGCATAGACGATGTTCACCAGCAGCAGGTATTGTCATTTGAGGGCGTCCATCGCACCCTGGTAGTTTGGCTGGTCCCTGATCGTTGAGTAGACCCATGGACTGACTCTGGAGAGAAGAACTCTGCGCATTGTGGCAGGCTCGGTCACTTGAATCTCCTCCAGGTATGATTCGAAGCATGCTAGCCAGAGTTTGAAAGCATTGCCGGCTTCCTGGGATTGAGGGTCGATATCCAATCTGTCGGGTCATAAAATGCTCTCCATGTTTTAAAACCGCTGTTAATGAAATTGATGCACCATCAATAACTCTAGGAGACTGGAAGTGAATGATAGGCTTTTATTAACAGCGAAAAGGGAGCACGACATGTCGAAGACTGAGGGAGGAGCAGTGCCCCAATCGCCTTTATACAGGGGTCTGTGGGAGGAGCCACAGGAGCAGTCAGCAGAGGGGCGTGTCCAGACAGGTATACATGGTTTACCACAAGGGTCTGGCAGATGGAGTACAATGTTGGTAAATGTGAGGTCATCCACTTTGGAAGGAAAACTGTAAGAGCAGATTATGACTTAAATGGTAAGAAATTGCAGCAAACTGCTGTGCAGAGGGACATGGGAGTGCTTGTGCATGAATCACAAAAGGTTAGTTTGCACGTGCAATAGTCTATCAAGAAGGTAAATGGAATGTTGGCCTTCACTGATAGAGGGATTGAATTTAAGAGCAGGGAGGTTATGCTGCAACTATACAGGGTACTGGGAGGTCGCACCGGGAGTTTTGTGTGCAGTTCTGGTCTCCATACTTGAGGAAGGATATACGGGCTTTGGAGGCAGTGCAGAGGAGGTTCACCAGGTTGATTCCAGGGATGAGGGGGTTAGACTATGAGGAGAGATTGAGTTGCCTGGGCTGTACTCGCAGGAATTCAGAAGAATGAGAGGAGATCTTATATAAACACATGAAGTTATGAAAGGGATAGGTTAGATAGGGGCAGGAAAGTTGTTTCCACTGATGGGTGAGACTAGAACCAGGGGAGATAGCCTCAAGATTCAGGGGAGTAATTTAGGATGGAAATGAGGAGGAACTGCTTTTCCCAGAGAGTGGTGAATCTATGGAATTCTCTACCCAATGAAGCAGTAAATGGACTTAAGACAAGGTTGGATAGATTTTTGCATAATAGGGGAAGAAAGGGTTATGGGGAAAAGGCAGGGAGGTGGAGATGAGTCTATGGCCAGATCAGCCATGATCTCATTGAATGGTAGAGCAGGCTCGATGGGCCAGATGGCCTACTCCTGCTCCTATTTCTTATGTTCTTATGTTCTTATGCAAGTGAGGAAATTGAAGATCCAACTTCACAAGGAGGTATTGAGGCCAATATTGAGAAATTTATTGTATAGTTTAGAGGGGACAGCAAGGAAGACTGTCAATGCTTGGAGCTGGATCTGGACCAGCTGGAAAAATGGACTGTAAAATTGCAGATGAAAATTAATGTGGATAAGTGTTTGGTGTTGCACATTGCCAAGAGTAGAACCTACACAGTGAATGGTAGAGCACTGAGGAGTGTGATACAACAGAGGGATCTGAGAGTACAGATCCATAATTCTTTGAATGTAGTATCACAGGTAGATAAGGCTCTAAAGAGAGCTGTTGGCACATTGGCCTTCATAAATCAAAGTACTGAGTATCTATTTCCTCAGGAGACTGAGGTCCTTTAACATCTGCCGGACGATGCTGAGGATGTTCTACGAGGCTGTGGTGGCCAGTGCTATTATGTTTGCTGTTGTGTGCTGGGGCAGCAGGCTGAGGGTAGCAGACACCAACAGAATCAACAAACTCATTCTTAAGGCCAATGATGTTGTGGGGGTGGAACTGGACTCTCTGACGGTGGTGTCTGAAAAGAGGATGCTGTCCAAGTTGCATGCCATCTTGGACAATGACTCCCATCCACTTCATAATGTATTGGTTAGACACAGGAGTACATTCAGCCAGAGACTCATTCCACCGAGATGTAACACTGAGCGTCATAGGAAGTCATTCCTACCTGTGGCCATCAAACTTTACAACTCCTCCCTCGGAGTGTCAGACACCCTGAGCCAATAGGCTGGTCCTGGGCTTATTTCTACTTGGCATGATTAACTTATTATTATTATTTAATTATTTATGGTTTTATATTGCTATATTTCTTCACTGTTCTTGGTTGGTGCAGCTGTAACGAAACCCAATTTCCCTCGGGATCAATAAAGTATGTCTGTCTGTCTGTCTGTTAGCACTTGGGAAGTTAATTTGAGGTTGTTTAAGATTATGCGAGACCAAAATTGGAGTATTGTGTGCAGTGCTGGTCAGCTACATACAAGAAAGATATCAATAAGAAAGAGCAGAAATAAATCACAAAGATGTTTCAGGGACTTGAGGATCTGGGTTCTAGGGAAAGGTTCAATAGGTTAGGACTTTATTCAGTGGAGTGTAGGAGATTTGATAGAGGTATACAAAATTATGAAGGGTTTAGGTTGGGTTATACCAAGCAGGCTTTTTCCACTGAAGTTTGGTGAAACTTGAACTAGAAGTTATAGGTTTTGTGTGAAAGGTGAAACATTTGAGAGTGTTATGAGTGGAATGAGCTGCCAGAAGAAGTGGTGGATGTGGATTCAATTTTAACAATTAAGGGAAGTTTGGTCAAGTATATGGACACGAGGCATATGACGGGCTATGTTCCAGATACGGGATGATGGGACTAGGCAAAGTAACAGTTAGGCATGGATTACATGGGTCAAAGGGTTTCTTTCTGTACAGTAGTGTTCTATGACTCCATCACACTAGAATGCTAAAAAGATGTAAGAAATATGACACTAGACAGAGGATCAGCTGATTTGAGTCTGGCCCTCCAAGTCAATTTGATTAGGCTCAATAGGCTAATGTTTTCATAATTTATTCCAGCTCTTATTTTCTGTTTTTTGTTATCTTCGGTGAACATTTCATTTTAGGTTGTTTCCACTCACCTTCCCCCAGTGATCTCCCCACCAATCAACATACACCACAACCCAGACCCTGCAAACATCTGTTCGCGCCTTCAACTTATTTAATCTATTTTTCCCAGTGTATAATTGAGAAAATAGGTTAATGTAAATGTAGGACAAATAACATGTGTAGGGTTTTGTCAAATTAGTATATATGAGTGCTTAACAGTTGGCAGTGGGCCAAAAGGCCTGTTCAATGTGTGCGACGCTATGACCTAGATTATATTCTCATTGTGTAAGGATAGATTAAAAAAAATGATGTGGTCTAAAAAAGCGAAAAGGAATTTTAAGCCGTTAAATGACTTCAAGGGGTGGGGCAAAATCAAGCTGGTGAAGCTTGTTTACCATTTCCAGCAGGATCCACCCTTGCTGCTGAAGTTTCCTCAGAGGTAGGTCCTCCATTAATCGGGATTGACCAGATACGTTGTGTCCTAGTTGTCTATGGAAGTCAGGGTAGTAGAATACGGAGAGAAAGCTGTTGCCTGTGCATCAGGCTCTTCCTCTCTACATAGCTGTTGAATCCAAAGGCATCTCTGAGACCGATACAGTTTGGCATCAGCGCTGTCGCAGGAGTTGTCAGTCAGCATTGAAATCAACATAGGACTGCCTTTGGGACTCCTGCTCTGGATTTTTCCTCAGAGTTTATTCCCGAAGCCTTCCCCATGAGTGGGTATAGCCGCAAGGCAGCAGAGAGCTCCTTCTCGTAGATGAGTTGCCAACCACAGCTAATGAACCCCATCAATCTGATGCAACTGGTTTTAAGGCACCACTAATCCTCCTTTGTCCATTCCCCGTCAAAAGTTCTGCTAGGCTTAGTAGCTAAGCCACATGTGAAGGCCGGGAGCTGGACTTGGTCATCAGAGGCTATTTGAGATGCACTACATTGGGAGCATTCATTGCTTAGTGGGAGCTTAACCCCACTACTTACAACCTTAAGGAACCAGTTTCCTCAGAAGACTCTGCAAAATATAACAGTATTATTTCAGTATGTGTACAGTCATAAAAATAGGTAGCTTTGCAGAATTAAGTACTTACAATAGTAATGAGCAGAACCCCTCTGAATATTCAAAATCTGATGGCTGGTCCTAAAGCTTCTGAGCACATAACTTTTTTTGTACATGAATATACAACTATTTAGAAAATTTAGTGACAAAACAGACCTGTCCTGGACTGTGATTTAAGTAGCTGGGATACACCTTTAACATGGTCACTTAATGCCTTCTCAAATCTCATTCTGAAGTTTTCAATGACTACCATTAGCATGAACATTCGTCTGTGATCTCCACTGCATGGTTTCAGAGGTACAGAATCAGAATGCCCCAGACTCACTGATTGATTAAAATAACTTCACAATATCAGTTAAAGTGTGGAGAATCAAGAGACTACAGACGCTGGAATCTGAAGCAACAAACAACCCGCTGGAGGAACTCAGCTGTTTGTGCATCATCTCAATTAAGTTGCCAACAGGTAACCTCATTTTAATTAACAGCTGCTATACAAAATATCATATCTCCAGAATAACCCCTAATAATCATAATAAATATAATTATAGCAACGTTCTTCCTCTTTAAGAAAATTGAACAATGGAAAAAATTGTTTGTAGAAATTACTGATCCACTATATGGTATCAGCCTAAGTTTGAGAGGATAACTGCTTTGCCAGCATTGAAGAATTAATTATTTCAGGCTACTTGCCAAAAAAAGAATCACAGGCACATCTACAATCGCAATTGGAATTTTCATTCAGCAAAATAAAAATAAAATATATAGATAAAGTGGTAACATTATAATTGTGAACACTTAACTTTAGTGCAGACAAAAATGATCAAGATTACAGTTTTACATATATTTATTTTGTAAATAAGTTGTGTTTGCACATTCATGGTATTATTTTTTAAAAGAAACTGGGGACCGATGCCCAATATGGTCACTAATCTTGACACAAGTCTCAGCACAATAGATTTCAGAGCTAATAGACGTATTTATAATCGTTGCAGTATCCTTGAAATATTTCTCTTGCTTTGTCACTTATAAATGTTTGCTACTTAACAATATCCAATATACACAGTGACATTTTCTTTTTTAATATAATATCTATATTTATATTATTTTTTCAGTGAACCACCACATAATACATACATGTGCATGTGTAAAATGCAGTATCTGATGCAAAATTAAAATCCTTCCACTTTGCACTTGTTCCGGCTGAAACCTCCACTTGGGGGTGATGTTGTACTGAATGCCTGTGATCAGAGCAAAAGGTCTATAAATAAACTGTATTTACATTTGAAATCTAGATAATAAGCTATAAGAAAAAAATGTTGACTTATAAGGCATGTGCCACTTTAATCCTGGCATAAAGGTATATATAACTTGAGCATCATATCCCTTGAGCAGTTGCAATAGCCTGCGTACTGTATGGTTTCTAATGTTGAAAATGTCAGGTTTCTATTTTTTGAAAGACAAAATAACACATTCTTGATTACAGAACGAAGGAAATGTGAGGCCCTTTCACTAAAACCATAAAATTCTAAACGTTCTGCAAATCTGGTACAAAACAAGTAACTTTTATAACCTAGTAAATGTGAAAGAATCCATTGCTTCTCTATTTGCTGTAATTAAATAAAACACCAAAAATAGAAATGTGACTGTAATTGCCCTCCATTGAAATTCCAAATGAAACATTAGTATAAATAAGTTCCACGTTAAACGCTTAGCAATGTAAGAGTTAGATGGAGTTAATTGTGCACATTTGGAATTGTTAGACTTGAGAAGATACAGATATTTTATTCTGTTTTGTATTGTTCAGTTGGTTCTTTGGCTTCAACAACCAATGAATCCACCTGTGTGATAGATCTATTTTTGTAACTTTATTTTGAAATGTTGATTAATGTACAAACTTGAGAAGTATACCTAGCTCTGGAATAAAGTAAAACTGCCAATTCAGGAAATAATCTTAGTTGCTTCTAAATTGAAAACATTTTCTGTCTTTATCATTTGGTGATAGACTAAGTATGTGTCTGGCTTGGGTACAGATTGATTCTTTTAAAACAAGGTTTCTAATAAGTTTGCGTCAACATTCTTTTGATGTATGGCAGAAAGGAACTAATATAAACTCTAGCTGAAACATTTTTCTGAAAGTACTTTCCATCGGGCAAACATGGTGATGTTTTGATAACTAAAATACTTGGGGATATTTTGGATGTCAAGCCTTCATGATGTTGAGAATGGAGAAACAATTAACACATGTTCAAATGAAGATTAAGCAGATTGAAAATGAATTATCTTAAGTTCTCTTTACTAGAGATAATTTTTAAAAAACATTAAGATTTTAGCAGCAACTCTACGACATAACCAGAATGAAAACTAATGAAACTATTGGGTAGTAGTGATCACTGTTCTCCTTTATGTTTCTCAGACCTGGTCTACTGTTGAAGGCACCTCAAGGCACTGGAATGATACTGCCAGCGCTGTGTTGGTCCCAAAACCATCTGGAAGGATAAGCTAACCAACTTTAGTGTCCTCTTATGGACCAACATCCCCTGCACTGAAGATGCTTGGATTGTACTCAAAGCTCTCAGTTCTTGCTTCCCGAGTACTGTTCCCTTCTTTATCAAATCTGCAGTCATTATGCTGCTCATAAAAAGCAAAACTACACTACTTTGTCTTTGTAAACTGATTTCCCTATTTTTGACTCTATTGCCACTCCAAAGTCATTGAGTAATGCATCACAGAAACAGGCCCTTTATGTTCTTGCCATCTATTGAATACCTATCCATACTAATCCTTTTTATCCAGCACTTCGACCATAGTTTACAATGCCAAGGCATTTCAAGTACTCAATTGAATATTTCTTAAATGCTGTGAGCATCTCTTCCTGCATTATCCACACCTAGATTTAAATTATCCTCAGAGTGAAAACATTTCTTCTTCATATTCTTTCCAAATCTCTTACTCCTTACTTCAAATCACTGCTCTCTGATTCTAGACAACTGTGTAAGAGGACAGGTTTTTTTTGCTATTATTCTCTCTGCTTCTCATCATTTTGTATACCCTAATTAGTTTTTCCCTTAGCCTTCTCGACATGGATAAAATCAATCCCATCCTGTCCAAGTCTCTTCAGAGCCAAAGTGCCTCACTCCAGGCCGCATGTCTCCTGTACCCTCCCCAGGCCTTGAGCAATTTACAGCCTGCCAAATTTATGCCATCTTTTCTTAACATCAGGTGGCTTGCATGGACAAGTTGAGCTTGCAAAGGGCATGAGATGATAGAGGAGAGGTTTCTATCCCAGCAAGTTTACCAAGATAGTTTCAACGGAATTCATATGTGACATCCAATGTAATAGTGATACAAGTAATCCACCACTTCTTGTGCAACTCGGCCTGTCTGCAGCCTTTGACAATCTTACAGTTTCTCACTATTGCCTAGTCATAGGGGACCACAAGTACTTCATTCATATTCAATTATATCCATAACATTGCTTCCAATTCTTCTCTCTCTCCATGCATTGTTTATTTTATTTAGAGATACAGTGTGGAATAAGCCCTTCTGGCACTTCGAGTAGTGCTGCTCAGCAACTCCTGATTTAACCCTAGCTTAATCATAAAACAATTTACAATGACCAATTAACCTACTAAGTCTTTGGACTGTGGGAGGATACCGCAGCATCCAGAGGAAACCTATGCAGTCCACCGGGAGGATGTACGAACTCTTTACAGAGGATGCTGGGATTGAACTCTGATCCTCCAAACTATAAAACTGTTGCATTATCCACTACAGTACTGTGGGGCTCTATCATGGTTTACCTTTTCTTGTCCCATAGGATCCACCCTGGTCCCTCTTTTTTCTAATCTCTGCACTGTTTCTTAACATCATCAATGAAAACTGAATCAGTTTCCTCATGAAGATTAATAACAACTATTACCTTCCTTAATCTTGCAAATATGTCAAACTGCTTAACCTGATATCGATGACTGAATGAACAGAAATTTCTTCATTAAATCTGCTCCAGTATTCTATCATAGCCATTCTCCTGGCTTCTCCCTGTAACCATTAAATGTTCCTCATATGTTAACTCTTTCGTTCCTGGGATCATGATCATAAACTTCTCTGGAACCTCTCCAATGCCAGCACATTCTTTCTTCGATATGGGTCCCAATACTACTCACAATATTCCAAATGCAGTATGAACAATGCCTTATAAAGCCTCAGCAATACATTCTTGCTTTTACACTCCAGCCCTCTCAAAATGAATCCCAACATTTTATTTGCCTTCCTTACTGCCAACTGAGCTTGCAAGTGAACCTTTAGGGAATCCTGCACTAGGACTCAAAAGGAATCTCTGATTTCTGAATTTGCTCCCGGTTTAGAAAATAGTCTATGCCTTTATTCCTTTCGCCAAACTGCATGCCCATACATGGCGCTCCTCTGTATTCCACGTGCCACTTCTTTGCCCATTCTCCTGATCTGTCCAAGCCCTTCAGCAGACTCTCTGTATCTGTCTGATACTGAACTACAGTCTTTGCAGCCTCGAAGTTGCATTTAGTTGGTTTTCCTAACCCATTTAAATTTATTTTCACATGACAAGATGGAAATATATGAGCTGAATGTAAAGGTTTTTGAATGTTCAAACACCTATAATTTAATTGACACTTAATACCATACCCACCTGGTTCCACTGGTTGTATTCACAGAATAGAACGTAAAACCTATTGCACCTAAACGTGAATTAATAGGATGGATATTTATTTTAATTCAGCCTCTCACGACAGTGTTTACCATTTTTATATATGAATGCAGTGCAAATCATGCGTGTGGGAATCAGCACGAGAATCTGGATGCATTTCCTCTACTTAATTTTGTAACAACCCTTATCTGTCAAGTACATTACAAACACTATTTCTCAGTTGCCATGTATTTATTCTGCTGCCTGAATGTGGTACGAACAAGCCTTGTATTTATTACACTCCTCAGGTTATTGGATTGCTATTTTTAGAAAACCCGAGCTGTGTGTTGCCACTAGTGCGGGCTCTGATCACATCTCGGTGGCAGACTGGATTTTCTAACCATTAACTATCTCTCTTCCTCATCCTGCTTCCAATGAATATGGCGGGGTAGAGTCGATCGGAGTTCGCCCAGTTTCTCGCCCAATTTCGTAAACTGGGACCGACGGGAAGAAATCGCCGCCGAAAGGTCAGTCGTTGCTCCGAAATCCGAGTAATCTTGCAGCGCTATTGTGATCCGGAGATTAGAAGGTCGCATTCGGCTGCGAGTTGGGAGTGGCAATGTTCGAAACAGTATTACGAAGTGAGAATATTAATTGTGCACTTCTCTAGAAGTCAGTTTCCCGAAGTAGCAGGACGCTTACTGTATACTGACTGCGTGTAACTCGCGCGGGGACAGAGGCAGGTCGCCCGCTTGATCAACATATTTGCAAACTGTTGTAAAATAAGTTAAATGGACGGTGAAACGACATAGTTCAGTTGAGTGAGAGAAGACTCAAGAACGATATGCTAAGAGAATACTAATCAGTCCCCTCCTTGTCACCTTCGCATCTCTCCCCTTTCCCGTTCGCGGTCTGGCGTGCTCGGAGTTAGTCTGGCGTACAGGTGGTCAGTGCATTTATTCAGCGGTAGCCTCTTCTCACATTCGCGTGCGGTATCCGCTGTGACTAATTCAGAGTCCATTTGATGTAGATGCAATTGTTTTATGTTTGCAGATCAGCTGGATGTAACTACGTTTACCATTCCTCATATGTTGTTCCCAATGTACCTACATGATCTGGTTTCCATGTAACGGAAGGCAAAAACTGACATTTCGAACAGAACAGGATTTCAATCGGCTGTTCTAAAATTTAAACTGCACCTTGGTTGACAACACATTGGCAAGCACATTACCAAGCACCCACTTGGTGGATTTGCGTTTGTTTGTATGTTTCCTGATAAATTGCGTCTTTTGGAAACGAGTTACGCGTTTTCAAGTAACATGTTGATAATCTACACCGACAACAGTTTATACAGCTATGCAGCAATCACATAGGGGGAGATGGTTTGGGAGTGGTGGCTGATCTCCGGATTGTTAGAGTCAGAACCGGGTTTAATCATCACTGGAATATGTCCTGAATTTGTTGTTTTGCAGCAGCAGTTCATAATAAAAAAAACTTAAAATTACAATAAGAAATACATGTAAACAGATAAATTAAGTAAGTAGTGCAAAGAGAGAGCAAGAAAATAGCAAGGTAGTGTAGGTGGGTTCATTGTCCATTTAGAAATCTGATGGCCAAGGGGAAGAAGCTGTGCCTGAAACATTGAGTGTGTGTCTTCGGGCTCCCGTACCTCTGCTTTGTTGGGAGCAATGAGCAGAGGGTATGCCCTGGGTGATGCAGGTCCTTAACCACTGATGCCACATTCTTGAGGCATCATCTTTTGAAGCTGTCCTAGATGCTGGGAAGGCTAGCACCCATGATAAAGCTGGCTGAGTTTACAACTTCCTGTAGCCTTTTTCAATCCTGTGAAGTGGTCCCTCCATACCAGGAGGTGATGCAACCAGTTAGAATGCTCTCCATGGCACACCTGTAGAACCTGTGAGAGGCTTTGATGACATACCATATCTCCTCAAAATTCTAATGAAATACAGCCACTATTGTGCCTTCTTTTTTATTGCATCACTATGTTGGTCCCTGGACAGACCCTCAGAGATATTGACACCCAGGAACTTAAAACTACTCACCCTTTTCACTGCTGATATCTCAATGCAGACTGGCATGTATTCCCTTGATTTTCCCTTCCTGAAGTACACAATCAGTTCCTTGGTCTTATTGATGTTGAGTGGAAGGTTGTTGTTGTGACACCACTCAACCAGCTGATCTATCTTGCTCATGTACGCCTCCTCGTCACCATTTGATATTCTGCCAACTATACTTGTCTCAACGGCAAATTTATAGATTCCATTTGAACTGTGCCTAGCCACACAGTCATGGATGTAGAGAGAATAGAGCAGTGGGCTAAGCATGCGGCCTTGAGGTGCACCAGTGTTGATTATCAGCGAAGAAGTTATTTGCAGATACTGTGGTCTCTCGGTGAGGAAGTCAAGGATCCAGTTGCAGAAGAGAGGTAAAAAGGCCTAGGATTTGGAGCTTGTTGATTAGAACTGAGGGTACAATTGTGTTGAATGCTGAGCTGTAATCAATAAACAGCAGACTGACATAGGTATTCCTGGTGTCCAAGTGATTGAGTGAAGAGCCCATGGGATTGCATCCACTGTAGACCTATTGTGGTGATAGGCAAATTGCAGAGGGTCCATGTCCATGCTTAGGCAGGAGTTGATTCTGGCAATGACCAAGCTCTCAAAGCATTGCATCACAGTGATGTGAGTACAACTTGGCAATAGTTGTTGTGGCTGCTCACCCTCCTCCTCTTGGGCACTGGTATAATTGTCACCCTTATGAAGCAGATGGGAAACTCTGAGTGCAGCACTGAGAAATTGACGATGACACTCCCACCATTTGGTTGGCACAGGTTTTCTGAGCCCTGCTAGGTACACCGCTGGGGTCTGAAGCCTTGCAAGGATCCGCCCTCTTTCTGGAAAGATGTTCTGAAGTTAGCCTCAATGACAAGAGCTATAGTGATGTTCTGAAGACTATGTACAATATTTCTAAGTATACCTCTTTTGAATTACTCACAGTGCAATCTGTAGCATGTATTTTCCCTTTAAGCAATGTACTTTTAAATCAAATTAATGATCTACAGTTTTCATGATCTTCTGAAGATCTCTGCAGGCTTACCCCAAGTGGCGAAGGCTCATTGCCATGGTTGGAAGCAAGGTGGAGTTGGGGGGGGGGGGGGGTGGTGGTACTCAAAGCCAGGTTGAAACACAGAGAGATGAGACCCCCTCTACCCAGCATCTTGCAAGCAAATGTGCAGTTGCTGAAGAATAAAACTGAGGACCTGAGGACAAGGTTGCAGTATCAGAGGGAAATGAGACATTGGTGTGTTCTATTTTTGACTGAGACATGGCTTACTCCCAGCATACTGGACAGAGGGGTCATACCTGAAGGCTTCTTGATTCATAGGATGGACCAAACTGCTGATTTGTAAAAAACTAGAGGTGGAAGTATGTGTTGCATTATCAACTCTCGGTGGTGCACTGATGTGGCGGTTTTGTCAAACTTGTATTCCCCCATCCGTGATCACCTAACAATCAAATGCTGTCCACTCTATTCACCTAGGGTGTTCTCCTCCATAATCCTGACAGCAGCTTACATATCACCAGTGGCCGACTATAATCAAGTGCTTGGATACCATCTCCAAACAAGAAACAGTGCATCCCCACACAATTCAAGTCATATTGAGGGACTTCAACCAGGCTTCTTTGTAGAAAACCTTGCCCAGTCCCTATCAGCATATAATATGTAGCACAAGAGGTTCCAATGCACTAGACCACCTACTAATTAGACCACCTAAGGAATGCCTACTGTTCCATGCCTAGACTATTTTGGTAAATCTGATCTCTTGACTCTCCTTCTCCTACCTGCCTACATATAGAGGCTAAAGAGCAAAGCTCCAGAGGTTCGAAAAACAAAGAGGTGGTTGTGGAAGACAGAGGAGCAGCTACTGGACTGCTTCAAGTCAGTGGACTGGACCGTATTCAAGGGCTCATCTGTAGATCTGAATAAGTACACAATGTTTGTAACAGATTTTATTAAAACAGTTGTGGATGAGAGTGTCCCCATTAAATCATTCAGAGTCTTCCCCAGCCAGAAGTTGTGAATGAACCGTGAAACCTACAATCTGCTGAGGGCAAATTCAGAGGCATTCAAGTCCATTGACCAAGAAAGTTACAAGAGGTCCAGGAATGATCTCCAGAAAGCCATCTTACAGGCAAAGTGGCTGTTCCAAATGAAACTTGAGCCAATGAAGGATGCTCAACAGCTGTGGCAGGGCATAAATCTATCAACTCTTATAAAGTTAAAGCCAGATGAGCTCAATCCCTTTAGTGCTTGCTTTTACCATCAAAACATGGAGAAACCATCACGAACCTCTGCAGCCCCTGATGATCCAGTCATTTTTGTCTCTGAGGCCAACATGCGAGCAAGCTTCATGTGGGTGAACCCACGGAAAGCATCTAGCACAAACAGGGTAGCTGGCCAAGTGCTGGAGGAGATGGCTGGAGTGTTCACTGAGATTGTTAGCCTCTCGCGACCACAATCTGATGTACCCACCTACTACAAGCAGACTTCACTTATACCGAAGCCTAAGAAGAACATGGTATTCTGCCTCAAAGGCTATCATCCACTGTGATGAGGTGTTTTGAGAGGTTGTTGATGAAACAGATCAACTCCTGCCTGAGAAGTGACTTGGATCCACTACAGTTTGCCTACCGGAACAGCAGGTTTACAGCAAAAGCCATCTCATTGGCTCTTCACTCAACACTGGAACATCTAGGCAGCAAAGATGCATAATCAGGATGCTCTTTACTGACTACAGTTCGGCATTCAATACCATCGCCCCCTTAAAAGTAATTGATAAGCTTCAAAACCTTGGCCTCACGAGCTCCTCGAGCAATTGGGTCCTCGACTTCTGCACTTGCAGCCCCAGTCAGTTTGGATAGGCAATAACATCTCTTCCACAGTCTCCATCAGCACAGGTGCCCCACAAGGCTGTGTGCTCAGCCCCCTGCACTACTCACTTTACACTTATGACTGTGCGGCTAAGCACGTTCCAGTGCCGCATTTGAGTTACTTGATGACACCACTGTTGTAGGCTGAATCAAAGATGGTGACTGATCAGCATATAGGAGGGAGACTGAAAATCTGGCCCAGTGATGCCACAACAACTACCTTATAGTCAATGTCAGCAAGAACGAGGAACTGATTCTTGACATCAGGAGGAGGAAACCAGACGCCCGTGAGCGAGTCCTCATCAGAGGATCAGAGGTGGAGAGGATAAACAACTGTCCCGGTCCTGATCGTTAATTCCCTATTCTCTCCCAATTTCCTTTGATTGTGCCACAGTTCCGACCATTAATTTCCCATTTGTTCCTAATTCTCTTTGATGGCAGCACACCTGGCTTTCATCAAGACCTGCAGCATAAGAACCCAGTGTTACAGACATACAGACATACTTCATTGATCCCGAGGGAGATTGGGTTTCGCTACAGCCACACCAACCAAGAATAGTGAAGAAATATAGCAATATAAAACCATAAATAATTAAATAATGATAAGTCAATCGTGCACAGTCATAAGTGTAAAGTGAGTAGTGCAGGGGGCTCAGCACATAGGCTTGTGGGGCACCTGTACTGATAGAGTCCGTGGAAGAGATGTTATTGCCTATCCAAACTGACAACCACTAGTCACCAGATCATTGGTTTTGCCTGTGTGGTAATTAACATTTCCGGGCTGCTTAGATTAGTGTGTTCTAAGTTTTGCTCCAGTTTCAAGGTTTACCAATGTCTCTCCGTGTCAAGGCTCTGTGTCAAGATCCCTCCTGTTTGCTGTTCAACGTTCACACCCGTAAGCATCCTAACTCAATCTCCGTGCCTGTGTCCTGCACTTGGGTTCGCCTCGTTTGCTCATTGCAGCAAAAACTTTAAACTCCTCGGTGTTACCATTTTGGAGGACTTGTCCTGGGCCCAGACATAAGAGCAATCATGAACAATGCATGGCAGTGCCTCTGCTTCCTTAGAAGATTGCAAAGATTCAACTCGACATTTAAAACTTCTGTAAATGTGTGGTGGAAAGTATAGTGACTGGCTGCACCACGGCCTGGTATGGAAACACCAATGTCCTTGAATAGAAAATCCTACAAAAAGTAGTGGATACAGCCCAGTCCATCACAGGTTAAACCCATTCCACTATTGAACAGATCTGCATGGAGCGCTGTCACAGGAAAGCAGCATCCATTATCAGGGACCCCTCACAGCTCAGGTCATGCTCTCTTCTCACTGCTGCCATCAGGAAGAAGGTACAGGAGCCTCAGGACTCACAGCTCTAGATTCAGGAGCAGTTATTATCACCCAATCATCAGGCTCTTGAATCAAAGAGGATAACTTCACTTGTCCCATCATTGAAATGTTCCTACAACCTATGGACTCACTTTCAAGGACACTTTCTCTCATATTTTCAATATTTATTTATTGTTTTTTTTTGTATTGCACAGTTTGTTGTCTTTTGTCCACTGTTTGAACGCCCAAGTTGGTGTGGTATTTCATTGATTCTATTATGGATTTATTGAGTATGCCTGCAAGAAAATGATCTTGGGGTTGTATATGGTACTGTGATAATAAATCTACTTTGACGGAGATGACAGGGTCACTGGATGCTGAATACATTTGCACAGGTGTAGTTTTATTCACTCTTTCAAAGCATGCATAAAAGGCATTGAGCTAATCTGGGAGTGAAGCTTCTCAACTATTCATGTTGTTAGGTTTCGCCTAGCCTATGCACCCTTCCAGAGTGGATGTGCATCCCATTCCATCTCCAACTTCCATCAGAATTCTTTTTCCGCTCTTAAAATTGCCTTTGTAGTTTGTACCTGGACTTCTTTTATAGTTCTAGACCATCGGTCTTGAATGTCACAGATCTAGCCATCTGCAGATTGTGAACCTTAATTATCCACAGCTTTTGGTTTGGGTATGTCTGGTATGTTCTCAAAGCCACACATTCATCCACACAGGTTGGTGATAACAGACTCAGGGATGAGTCCCTCTATATTATCTAGTCCAATGACTCAAAGCAGTCCTGTAAGCACTCCTCTGCCTTCCTTGACCATGTTTTCTTGGTCCTCACCACTGGTGATTAAGAAAGCTACCGTGATTGAAAGATGTTTAAAAAAGATTCATTTGATTGTTGTAAGTAATGGGACGTTAAGCAGTGAAATATGAATATAAAATATAATTAACATACACTTTGAAGATATTTTCCGAAGATTTAGACAGAATTTGCATTAATTTAAATTGAGGTGTGTCATGGCAAAGAAGAATTCATTTAAATGAGAGTTGATAGGTATTGAGGGCCAAATGTTGGCTTAAGGATGAAAAGCAAAGATGACAAAATTAGAGAATGATGGATGATAAAAGATATTGAAAGTCTGATTTGGAGAAAGTGGAAACTTGGCAATATGAAACTGAGATCAAGAGAGTCTACTGTGGAATATAGCCGGTGAAGAAAAGAACTTAACAAAGAAATTAGGAGGGAAAAATGGGACAAAAAATCATCAGTAAATAAGATTAAGGAGGATTGTAAAATTTTCTAGAATATAGAACACTACAACACTGGGCAGGCTATTTGGCCCATGATGTTGTGACAGTCTTGATGCAAATTTATATTAAATGTCCCCCTTCTGTTTATCAGCCATATTCCCTTCATGGTCATGCGTCTATCTAAAAAACTCTTAAACTTCATCAAACTGGCTGATTCCATTATTACCCTGTAGCCCATTCCAGGCATCTAACCCCTGCCCCCATGTAAAAAACCTGCCCTCATGTTGCCTTTAAATTTCCCCTTTCTAACCTGGGAAAGCAGGTTTTCTGCCCTGGGGATAAGATTCAAACTCTTTTCTCTATCTATGCCTCTCCTAATTTTTAAAGCCTCTGTTAGGTCTTCCCTCAGCTCCGATACTCTAAGGAGAACAACCCAAGCTGTCAACTTGTCTTTATTGCTAATGCCCTCTAATCCAGGCAGATTCAGGATAGACCACTTCTGCACAATTTTCATGGTCACCACATCTTTCCTATAATGGAATACTCTCAAGAGTGGTCTAACTAAAGTTTTATCTTGTTGAAGCATGACTTTCTTACACTTATATTCAACACCCCTACCAATGAAAGGAAGCATTTCATATACTTTCTTTATCACCTTATCCATTTATGTAGCTATTTTCTGCTACCTATGGACCTGAACCCTAAGATTACTCTGTACTTCAATGCAATGAAGATACCCATGATAAATTGTATACTTTCTCTTTCCATTTGACTTCCCAAAGTGTAAAACCTCAGACTTGTCCACATTCATAAATTCTATAAGTATATTAGAAGCAAGAGAGTAGCCAGGGAGTGTGTGGATTCCCTTAGGGATCAAAGTGGTAATTCATGTGTGGAGCCAGGTAATCTGGGCAGGGGCCCAAATGAATACTTCTTATCTGTATAAACAGATAAGGAAAAGGGCATGGAAGGTAGTACATTCAGGGAGCAATAAGTGGATAATCTTCAACAGGCTAGTATTAAGAAGGAGGAGGTGTTAGATATTATGTCATAATTAATGGTTGATAAGTTTCCAAGGCTGGATGAAATCTATCTTAGTTTGCAATGGGTAGCAAGGAAGGAGATTGCTTGGATCCTGATGGAGAAGTTTTGCATCTTCTCTAGTCAGAGTTGAGATGATGGAAAACTGGAGAATAACTAATGTTTCTTAATTTAAGAAAGGCAGAAGGGATAAGACAAACAACTAAATGTTGGTGAGCCTCATGCCAGTGATAGGAAAATTACTAGAGAAAATCCTAAGGCAGAAGACAGTGTCTACATAGACTTTAAGATTCAAGATTGTTTAATGTCATTTCCAGTACAGAAGTGTAAAGGAAAACAGAATAATTGTTATGCCAGATCCAAAGCAGCAGTCAAGAAAAAGCACAATAAGATAAAGCACACAATAATAGAATAACAAAATAAATATAAATCCATAAGATAGTTTATATACATGGATTGATTGCATGTACATAAAGTAGTGCTAGGTACCGGAGTGTTTGGCTGGGCAGTGAAATATGGGCCCAAAGCAAGTTGCTGGGCGGTGCAGTCTGGGCCCAGAGCAAGGGTGATGCAGACTAGGCCAGGAACGAGTTGATGGGTTGCAAAATCTGGGCCCCAAGCCCTTTGAGCGGCAGTGCCTGGGTCCTAGAGCAAGGTACCTTACACCGTTTAGATCATTTAAACGCCGGCTCAGATAGACTGATAAGGCAGGGTGTCGGTTGGGATAAGAGTCAATTTCACTCGTTCTTCGCCATAGTCATTGCCATGGAACTGAGGCAATGAAAACTGCCCCGGCTGCTCTGCTCTGCTCCATGCCCGTTAGTATGATGAACTGATAATTGAAACTTCGGGCCTACTCCAGCTGCTCTGGGGCTCAGATGTGAGGACTCATTATTGGTTCAGAGTCTATTGTCTTCTTCAATTGTTTGCATGATTTGTATTTTTTCTCTTCCTCTTGCACATCAAGTGTTGGTCTTTTATTTTGATTTTTTTTTCCTTTAAATTGGGTTGTCTTGGGTTGCTTGCTTTATGGCTACCCATCAGCAAACAAATCTCAAGTTCGTATAATTAATACGTTCTTTGATAATAAATAAATGTTCTTGAAATGTCTGTGCATAAGGTGACTCTAAGTGGAAATGATACAGTAGTGTTGGTGGGTTAGTGGATGGAGAGTTGATCAGCCCTACTACTTGGGGAAAGTAACTGATTTTGAGTCTGGTGGTCCTGGCTTTGATGCAATGTAAGCTCTTCCCTGTAGGGAGTGGAACAAACAACCATTGAGCAGTGTGGGGGAAATCTTTCATGATATTGCTCTCCTTTTTTTGGCACCTTTCTGTATATGTGTTCTTGGTGATGGTTAGGCTGGTGCTGGTGATCCGTCGGGCCATTTTGATTAGTGCTTTCCTGCACACCACAGTCCGGTTTCTGTACCATACAGTGATGCAGCATGTCAGGATGCTCTTTCCTGCACATCTGTAGACAGGGTTGAGCATTGAAGTGCAAAAACTAGCTCATTTTTTCAGAAACTACTCAGAAAGTAGAGCCATCGATAACCGTTCCTGATTGTGTAGGAAGCGCTTGTGGACTCCCAGGAAACTGAAACTGTTCGCAGCTTTCAATAACGTATGTAAAGAGAGGTGGGAGAGGTGTGAGATCTCCTGAAGCTGATAACCATCTGCTTTGTCTTGTTGACGTTGAGAAAGAGGTTATCAGTCCTCGAGCTCCTCCACCTCCACTCTGTAGGTCATCTTATCATTGTTGGTGTTGAGCCCCTCCACTGTCATGTCACTGTCAATCTTAACAACGTAATACTCGGGTGATTGCACAGTCATGTGTGAGCAGTGTGTACAACAGGGACAGCATACAGTCTCCGGAGGGGGCACCTGTGTTTAGGATGACAGGGAGGGAAAAGCGAGTGTGAATCCTGACTACCGAGGTCTGTTGGTTAGGAACTCCAACACTCAGTTGCATAGTGATGTATTTAGACCAACGAGTTGGAATCTGTTCCCCAAGGTCTGTGGGATAATGGTGTTGAATGCTGAACTGAAATCTTGAAACAGCACTCTGACATGTGTCCTTGTTTTAAGACCATAAGACATAGGAGCAGAATGAGGCCATTCAGCCCATCGAGTCTACTCCACCATTCCATCACAGCTGATCCCAGATCTCTCTCAGCCCCGTACACCTTCCTTCTGCCATATCCTTTGATGCCCTGACTGATCAGGAGAGGATCAACTAGTTCTCGATACCCCACCTATAGGAAACATCCTCTCCTTGTCCTCCTTATTTAGTCCTTTCAACATTTGGTAGGTTTCAATGAGATTCCCCCCCCCCCCCCCCCCAACACTCTTCTAAATTCCAGTGATTACAGGCCCAAAGCTGCCAAATGCTCCTCATATGTTAACCCCTTCATTCCTGGAATCATCCTCGTGAACCTCCACTGGACTGTCTCCAATGGCAACACATCCTTTCTAAGATATGGGGCCCAAAACTATTGACAATACTCTACGTGTGGTCTGACTAGTGTCTTATAAAGGCTCAGCATTATCACGTTGCTTTTATATTCTATTCCCCTTGAAATAAATGCCAACATTGCATTTGCCTTCTTTACCACAGACTCAACTTGTAAATTACCCTACTGGGAGTCTTGCATGAGGACACCTATGTCCCTCTGAATAGCTGATCTTTGAACCTTCTCCTCATTTAGATAATAGTCTGCACTATTGTTCCTTTTAGCAAAATGCATTATCATACATTTCCCAGCACTGCATTCCATCTGCCACTGCTTTGCACATTCTTCCAATTTGTCTAAGCGCTGCTGCAATCGCATTGCTTCCTCAGTACTACCTTCCCCTCCACCTATCTTCGTATCATCTGTAAACTTTGCCACACAGTCATCAATTCCATTATCTAAGTCACTGACAAACAATGTGAAAAGCAACGGTCCCAATACTGCCCTCTGATGAATGCCACTAACAACCGGCAGCCAACCAGAAAAAGCCCCTTTTATTCCCACTCACTGCCTCCTGCCTGTAAGCATTCTGCTATCCATGCCAGTATTTTTTCCTGTAGTGCCATAGGATTTTATCTTTCTAGGTGTCAGTGTCAGGGCCAGGTGCATGATAGATGCTACGGCATCTGTCATAAAGTGTTTCTGTTAGTAAGTATGTTCGATATGGTAGGAATGGGGACTTTAATGTGTATCATTACCAACTGTGCAACACACTTCATGATGTTTGCTGTCAGTGTCAACATCGGTAGTTGTTTAGTTCTGAAGAACCTCTTGACCATGCCTGTGTGCTTTTATGCATTGAGCTGCTGCCATGTGATTGGCTGATTAGGTATTTGCATTAAAGAGCAGGTGTACAGGTGTAACTAATAAAGCGGTCACTGAGGGTAGCTCCACTACTTGGATGTGAATGTATGAGGCCTGGTTAGCAAGTTTGCAGATGACGCAAAAGTTGGCGGTGTTGTGGACGGCAAAGATACCCTAAGCTTACAGTAGGACGTAGATCAGATGGAAAGTTGTACAAAATATTAACAGCTGGAAATTAAGCCTGATAAGTGTCAGATGATGCATTTTCTGAAGCCAGATTGGAGTAGGACATATGGCAGAGCACTAAGGAAAATTGATTAACAGACAGACCACTTGTTTCTTGTCCATCGTTCCCTCAATGTGGCAACAGGATGGTGTAGGCATAAAGCATACTTACCTTCATAGGTCTGGGTATTGAATATAAAAGTTGGGAGGTTGTGTTATAACTTTATTAAACAGCAGTTCCTGTCACCTCACTATAGGAAGGATATGGTTGCGCTAGAGAGCATGCAGAGGCGATTGCTTGGATTGGAGGAGTTGAATTATCGAAAGAGATTAGAGAGGCTGGGATTATATTCTTTGGAGCAAAGAAGGCTGAAAGGTGACCTGATAGAATAGAGGTGTATAAAATTAGGCATAGATAGGGTAAAAGGTCAGAATCTTTCCCATGGTATGGGGCATTAAAACCAAGAGGACATAGGTTTAAGGTGAGATTTAAGGTGATCTTAAAGCAGATATGAAGGGAAAGGATTTTACTCAGGCAGCAGTTGATCTGGAATTCAGTGCCAAAGGTGATGATGGAATCAGATAAAATCACTAAGTTTAAATAGGTAAGGCATAGAACAGAGGTTCCCAAGCTTTTTTATGCAATGGACCAATTTCATGGAGCTCAGACTGGGAACCCTGGCATAGATGGTGTGAAAAATTTGGATGAGTGTTGATGGCCAACATGGTAAACATGATCATAATGGGCTGAAGAGCCTATTGCTCAGAGTAAGTTCTGTTTCTAACAGTAAACTAAAATGGAAGAAAATCTGGCCATCGTCTCTGAAATATACTATCTCTGAAATATATTGAGTAACTTGTCTGAGAACAGAGGTAAATGTCCATACAATAAATAATTCATAACCAATCAAAAATCAAGTATATATTTAAATATACACATCATATCCTGGTGCAGAGTCTTAAAGTTTTATCCACCCCTTGGCCTCCAGAGATGCTGCTCAACTCACAGGGTTCTTCCAGCAGTTTACTCTAGATTTCAACATATGCAATCTCTCATGTCTCTATCATAGTTCCTTCTTCATTAAAAGAAAACATTGAATAACTTCTTGAAAGAGATTTCTGGCAATCAAGAAGTGAGCGAATTCTTGGGGACACAATAACCCAGACATCAATACGAAATTTGCATCATTCAATTCTAGAGTTCATCACACCCGTCATCCACATATTGTCTAATAAGCTGTATTTCAGAGGTGATGGGAGGTTGGAATGAATACCCTTGATATCAAGCTGCTTTTAACTGTGTTTGGCGTTGAGATGTCCTGATAAAACTGATGTCAGTTGGAATCAAGGTGAAAACAATCCCGTGATCAGAATCATGACTTGCACAGAGGAAGATGATTGTGGTTGTCGGAGGTAAGTCTTCCTAGCCCTAGGGTATCATTGCAGGAGTCCCTCATGCAGTGTTTTATGCCCAGCCATCTTCAGCTGCTTCGCTAATGGTTTTCCTTCCATCATAAGAGTAGAAATTGAGATATTTCCTGATGAGTACATAGTCATCAATTCCAGTTGTAAGTGAAGTGGCCTTTACACGTATGCAGGAAGAGCTAGACCAAAACTGGGGTCCATGGTATAAAAAAGTTGGGAACCCCTGATCTAGACAAAGTTCAGGATGAGTTGATAAATGACAATGCCATTCATAACACAGGAGTGTCTGATGATGGACGTCTTTAACAAGAGTGAGTCCAGCCATCTATTCTTGACATTCAATGGTGCTGTCACTGCCAAGTCCCCAGCCATTTATATCCTGAGTATCACAATTGATCAGAAACTCAAATGGATCAGCCATATTAATACCATAACTACAAGAATAGGGTAGAAGTTGGTTGTGGCAAGTGACTATTTCTTGATACAAGGGGTTTCCACCATCGGCATGACAGAGGTCAGGAGCATTATGGAGTACTCTCAATTTGCTCAGATGAGTGCAGCATCAACAAGGAAGCCGACAGGACTCGGCTCACTTGATTGGCTTTTCATCAGCCCCCCTAACTAGTCATTGCTCCCCACTGGCACACACTAACCAACGTGGCTACCATCTAAAAATATGAACTGCAGCTACTCTCCCAGGCTACTCCAACAACACCTTGCAAATCTGCAGCCTTTACCACCCAGGTGAATGAGTCAACCCTGGTTTGAAAATCCATTGTCATTTTATCATCGTCACTGAACGTAAATCCTGGAACTCCCTCCCCAACAACATTGTGGGAATACCCGTCAGAAGGACTGCAGAGGTTCAAGAAGGGGGCTCACCATCAACTTCTCAGGGCAATGAAAATTGGGCAGTATATTGCGAACAATTCTCAGACCCTGAAAATGAATTTTAAAAAGGATTTGATAAAATCTAAAAATAAGCCCTTGATACAAGGCAAGATGGGAATTATAGAGCAATATACTATACGTATGTAAAAAAAGTCCTTTTCTCTTGAAATTCCACAAATTGCCATTTGTTTAATTCCTTTTGTTGCATCCCTATTGATGTTATTATACCCCTCTTTAAAATCTGGTTGTGTTATGCATCTTCTGAAAAATGTCCTTTATCCCACTTTCACAACCCTAACTTACTTTTCCTTTCCAAAGTCCTTGGATGTTTTTTCACTTCAAATCTTTCCTTTGTCTCCATTTTAATCAGGATTACACCTCTACAACAACAATGAAATGACCCTGATTAGATTCTGATTGGCCACTCTACAAATCTATGATCTACTTCTCTTCATCTTTTGGCCGCCAGTGACAACATTAAGAAGTCCAATATTGCATCCCACCTGCATGCTGATGAGTAGGTGACTCACCACCTACACATCTGATCTTCTCTGGTGCCCATCTGACATTTGTCCTAGGTGACCCCAACCAAACTAACTTGAATTTATCTTTGAAAGACTGAATCCACTGTACTTGGCCTCAGCATAGTATTTGTGTAAAATCAGTGCATGGTGAATGGGCTGAAGGGCTTACCTCTATGCTCTATGACTCTATGACATACTACATTGTGCTTTTCTCTAAAGTGTTCAATATTTGCTGTTTTTTCTTGTTGACTATTACAACCAAACTTCAACCCTTGAGTTAAATTCTTGCCATATCTTAGCTATTCCAGATATCTATGAATACTGAGCACTTTTGGTGAGGAACTAAAGTTCTTCATCACACATGTTAAGGTAAATCAAGCTTCAGTGCGTGAACCAAAGCCAAACTGGTGGAGGAACTCAGCAGCTTGAGCGGCTTCTATGGGAAGAAAGGAATTGTCAGCATTTTAGGTCCAGGCATCAGAACTGAAGTATACAGGGAAGATAGTCTGCATAAAGAGGAGAGCTGGTGGGCTGAAAGAGGGACCAGGGGATGATGGGTGGATAAAGAAGGGATGGGGGATGTTGAGCAGAGCTAAAGAGGTGGGGGAGGGGGTAGAATTGGGAGACAGAGGCAGGTAGGTGATAGGTGGAAGCAGACAAGTTTAAAAAAGCCAGATGGAGTCACGTCGGGAGAGAAGGGCATTGATGGAGGTAGAGGGTGAAGGATGATAAGCTGGGATGCAAAAGGTATGTGCTGGAATCCGATAAGCAAGAAAGGTGATAATGGGGACCATTTTGAGGAGCGATGAGTGGCGGGTGGAATCCTATGTGGCAGGGGCTTTGGTTAGTGAAATGTTTGGGTCAAAGGTGGATTGAACTTTGGAAGGGTGGAGGTGATGGGGATTTGAAGTGGAGTTTGGTGAAGGGGACAGAATGGGAGGACTCAAGCTGAATCAGTATGGTGGGTGCTTATGATTAGATTTTTAAGGTAAGATTGAAAAAAAAACATACTTAAGACCTCAACAAACTAGATGAGTCATAGTTTCAAAATAGTGAGAAAACTGGAAAGTGATTATAGACTAGCACCCTCTGAGCTCATAATCACAGAGGTTCTGTCAATGTGATCAGCAAGTCAGTATGGTGAAAATCAGAAAGGAGTGAAATGATACAAGTTGAAAGTTGAAGCTGAACTTTGATTGCTGTAACCTGTCTCTCGCTATGCAGCTTGCCCTTTTTAGATAAAACAGAAACTGACTGCTGTGACAGTTTCTTCCTCTTCTCAAAAGTTTTGTCTGAAGTTCATTTTCTGCACTTTGATCAAAGTGCCTGCCTGGTAATACAAGTGCAACAGATCTATTAAGTCTTGCTATGATAACTTTTTTTTAAGCACAGTTCCAACATCACAATGTAAAATGTAAACCTTGAGCTACTGGCTAATATTTTATTATCTTGCTTTCTTTATTATTTGCAAATGAAAATGAGGATGCTGCAATAATGGAAGCTCTACAATTAACAGTCACTTTCTACTTGTGATTCAGTCAGAATAATTCACACTAGCTTTGTCTTGCCCAGTAAATGCACCCAGTGCTGGTTACATCAATGAGGTTTGCTGACAATGCCACTGTCATGGCTGAATTGAAAGTGCTGACAAATATAGGAGGGAGAATGAAAATCTGGCTAAGTGGTGCCATAACAACAACATTTACAAAATGTCAGCCAGACCAAAGAGCTGATTATTGACTTCAGGAAGAGGAAAGTAGAGGTCCATGAGTCAGTCCTCATTGGAGGATCAGAGGTGGCAAGTGTCAGTGGTTTTAAATTCCTTGGTGTTATTATTTTGGAGGACCTGCCCTAGGCCCAGCATATAAGTGCAATTACGAAGAAATCGTGGCAGTGCCTCTACTTCCTCAGGAGATTGTGAAGATTCAGCATGACGTCTAAAGTTTTGACAAAGTTCTATAGATGTATAGAACATAGAACATAGAATAGTACAGCACAGTACTGGCCCTTCGGCCCACAATGTTGTGCCGACCCTTAAACCCTGCCTCCCATATAACCCCCCACCTTAAATTCCTCCATATACCTGTCTAGTAGTCTCTTAAATTTCACTAGTGTATCTGCCTCCACCATGACTCAGGCAGTGCATTCCACGCACCAACCACTCTTTGAGTAAAAAATCTTCCTCTAATATCTCCGCTGAACTTCTCACCCCTTACCTTAAAGCCATGTCCTCTTGTATTGAGCAGTGGTGCCCTGGGAAAGAGGCGCTATTCTATCTATTCCTCTTAATACCTTGTATACCTCTATCATGTCTCCCCTCATCCTCCTTCTCTCCAGGGAGTAAAGCCCTAGCTCCCTTAATTTCTGATCATAATGCATACTCTCTAAACCAAACAGCATCTTGGTAAATCTCCTCTGTACCCTTTCCAATGCTTCCACATCCTTCCTATAGTGAGGTGACCAGAACTCGACACAGTACTCCCAGTGTGGCCTAAATAAAGTTTTATAGAGCTGCATCATTACCTCGTGACTCTTAAACTCTATCCTCGACTTATGAAAGCTAACACCCCATAAGCTTTCTTAACTACCCTATCTACCTGTGAGGCAACTTTCAGGGATCTGTGGACATGTACCCCCAGATCACTCTGCTCCTCCACACTACCAAGTATCCTGCCATTTACTTTGTACTCTGCCTTGGAGTTTGTCCTTCCAAAGTGTACCACTTCAAACTTCTCCAGGCTGAACTCCATCTGCCATTTCTTAGCCCACTTCTGCATCCTATCAATGTCTCTGCAATCTTCAACAATCCTCTACACTATCCACAACACCACCAACCTTTGTGTCGTCTGTAAACTTGCAAACCCACCCTTCTACCCCCACATCCAGGTTGTTAATAAAAATCACGTAAAGTAGGGGTCCCAGAACCGATCCTTGTGGGACACCACTAGTCACAACCCTCCAGTCTGAATGTACCCCCTCCACCACGACCCTCTGCTTTCTGCTGGCAAGCCAATTATGAATCCACCTGGCCAAACTTTCCTGGACCCCATGCCTTCTGACTAGTAGAGCATATATTGACTGGCTGCATGACAGCCTGGTATGGAAATGCCCTTGAACAGAAAATCCTTCAGATAAGGCCCTCCCCACCACTGAGCACATCCACATGAAATGTTGCAGGAAAACAGCATCCATGAGCAGGGACCCCCATCACCCAGAACGTCCTCATGTCTCACTGCTGCCATCAACATGACAGTACAGGAGCCTGGGTTTCAGGAATAGTTATTATCCTTCAACCATCAGGCTCTTAAACTCTGGGATAACTTTATTCAACTCCACATTGCTCCATCATTGAAATGTTTCCACAAACTATGTTCTTGCTTTCACAGACTCTTCATCTCATGGTCTCGATACTTACTGATTATTTATTCATTATTATTATTTCTTCCTTTTTATTTGCAGAGTATGTGTCTTTTGCACACTGGTTGAATGCCCAAGTTGGTGCGCTCTTTCATTGATTCCATTGTGGTTATTATTCTGTTATGGATTTATTGAGTACGTCCACAAGAGAATGAACCTCAGGGTTGTATATAGTGACATATATGTACTTTGATAATAAGTTCACTTTCAACTTTAGCAGTGATGCATAGCCAAAGGTTCTGTGTGACTGGTATCACTTAAACCTACTACCACCACTACTACGCTACAAAAGTGAGCAGAGATGTATTGTGGCCACACTGTAGAGTAACGGTACCACGTGATAAACTGCAGATTGTAAAATTTTCTGACCATGCATGTACTCTCAGTGGGATCAGGCACTGTTGATATAGTACGATATGCTCAAAAACGGATCAGGCTTCAAATACCTGGATGTATTGTCTCAAGTGCAATGGCTTTACATTTGTGCTCAGTAAATACCCCTTCAAACGCCTTATCCCACCATCTGCCCCATTAGCACAGGTCTCTTCTCCCTTCAGATCATACTCATTTCTTCATGTTACCATCCCTCACTACCGAAAACCCATCAATCAACACTCATTCAATATTCACAGTTGCCCCACACACCAGCATATTTCACACTGTAGCACGACTCTCACCCACCTCTCTCAGCTTTACATATATCCAGCTATTCAACACACACAGACTGTTGTCACAAACATATTTCTTCTTGCCTTGTCTGAAGCAAGCAACTGAATAAAACTGCCATTAAAATATAGAGCAAACACGAGGAAATCTGCAGATGCTGGAAATTCAAACAACAACACACACAAAATGCTGGTGGAACACAGCAGGCCAGGCAGCATCTATAGTGAGAAGCGCTGTTGACGTTTCGGGCCAAGACCCTTCGTCAGGACTAACCGAAAGGAAAGATATTAAAATATAGAGGTCAGGCAAAGTGATAATTCTTTACTACCATGGAGAAGAAAACCATTGCCAATAATAAGGTTGTGGCTAGTGGTTAGGCAGGAATGAAACATGATCTAAATACCCAAATTTGTACTTCTGCCTTCCACTCTCATTTCGTATCACAGTTTCGTCTATTTCAAAAGTTGCAGTTTGTATAAGGACATTCCTTTTGCAATCCTCAGTTATTTTCTCCCTCACCTGTACCCCATCTTTATGTGTTTCCTCTCCCTAATATCTAAAATCTGCATGCTGGTTGAGAAATACAGTGGCTTCTGATTAATTGGGACACATTGTGACTAGTACATTTTGGCCCACTTAAATGGCTGCCCCAATTAACAGATGTTTCATAGAATTAAAAAGTATAAAAAAAAGACAAACCACTGTTTAACTAAGTATCTATTTATGTATTTTAGAAACACAGAAACATAGAAAACCTACAGCACAATACAGGCCCTTCGGCCCACAAAGCTGTGCCGAACATGTCCTTACCTGAGAAATTACCTAGGGTTACTCATAGCCCTCTATTTTTTTGAGCTCCATATGCCTGTCTAGGAGTCTCTTAAAAAACCCTATCATATCCGCCTCCACCACTGTCGCCAGCAGCCCATTCCATGCACTCACCACTCTCTGCGTAAAAAACGTACCCCTCGGTACCTTCTTCCGAGCACCTTAAAACTGTGCCCTCTAGTGCTAACCATTTTCTCAATTAGTTTTTGTTCTTTACGAGTTGGCCCAAGTAAGCCACTGCCTCTATAAACTGATGGCCCAATTAACTGGAATCCACTGTATTTAAAGAACAAAGAGTGATGAGATATCGAAAATGAAGAAAATTCTTCACCAGATTTATTAATTTTAACCGATAGTCAAGTCTTCAGAATGTTCATAATTTGGAAGACAACTTAAAATCATTTGGTGTGACACAATATATTGGGGTCCTACAACTAGGACCTAGGCCAGGGAGAAGGCACATCAGAACACTTTGATGGTGAGGTTGTACACGATCTCTACAGTAAAGAACTTCAGCAAGTTATTTGGAGCAGTCACAGAAGACAGCTGTATTGCTCGGTGTAATATCAGATGCTGATATAGTTCAGCACCAAGAGGACACACAATCTTGTGTAGAATTAGGAGCCAATTCTCAACACAAAGAAATGAAGGCCATGTCCACTTGCATCTTTATATAACCTATGCTCCTAAATTGTCTAATGGCTGATTCCTACCCTCTATTTCAGCTCAAGAAGAAATCAACTAATTTCTAAATGCTGCCGTGAAAATTCACACTCCTTTTCCTATCATACCAGTTTAACTTGACTGCCATTATCCCCAGGCTGCTGTAGTCATGACACTGGATCACAAAGGTATCCAGACATTTATTCTCTGTCGATCACTAGGACTGCTCAAATGCCAGCCCAGGAGCATTGCAGTTACTCAATGGAGCTTTTAGGGTGGCAGCATTTGTCATTTCTCCACTGACATTCCATGGAAAGTCTTTTACAGCTATTGCCTGCTCCACCACCAAAACCATCTTCCTCACCCACTTATTTAGATATCTAAAGGAACTGTTCCTTAATGACTCCCTGATCCACTTTTCTGTCTCCACTAACCATTCTGGGTCCCCTGGTATTTCCTATGCAACTGCAGAAGATGCAATTTCTGACCCTTTATTTCAGAGCTTCTTACCATCCAGGGCCCAGCACTGCTGAAGATTGTCTTCTAAGGCCACTTTTAATATTCCCCAGTGGAATGGAATAAAAAGTCATGGGTATTTAGGGAAGGAATTCCGTAACCATGGGATTTAGCAGGTTAAGGCTCATTAAGAGCTGTTAAGTTTAAGGACCGTTAGGAGACAAAATTGGAGGAATCCAGCTACTTTCGAGTGTTTTGGGGCTGGAGGAGATTAGAGGAGGAGAGCATTGGTGATTTATGTGATTCTGTTTATTTGTGACTCTTTTACACAGTCTGTCACTGGCAGGCCAGGAAAAAGTTGTTACATAGATTGCCCTTGCCACTGTACCATACAAGGCAGTGCTGTCATGACAGGAATATTGCACAATAGAACACCGCAACTTTTGGTGTTTACTCTACTGACTGCAGGGCTCATCCTGAGAGACAAAGCTGGTGCTAAAATTGCTTCAGTGCATCTACGCAATAATATACTGGGCAGTGCATACTCTTCACTCAAAGGCCAATGGGAGTGTGGAACAAGCTGCAGCAGTAATAGTGAATGTGCATTTGATTTTACCATTTAAGAGGAATTTGGTGAGGTACATGGATGGGAGGGGTTTGGAGAGCAATGATCTGGGTGCTGGTTGATGGGACTATAGCAGATAAATAGTTTAGCATAGACTAGTTGGGCTGAAGGGTCTGTTTCTGTGCTGCAGTGTATATTTCTATAACTCTGTAACTCTTTGCACTATGTATGCTGCCCCTGTGAGTAGTTTTGTGCATGAGAGTCTAAAGTATTTCATCTGCTGTCAGTCCTAATCACCACTTCTTGGTTTAGCTTGGTGGCTGAAATATAACCAGCCCAGTGTAATGCCAACAGGCTCACATTACCATGTATGATTTGTCACCAATGTTGGTAGACAGCAGCTGGATGCTAAAGGATTATAACCCTTCTTCATTTGTGATATATCTGCACTGAAGTTCATGGGACTGCACAGATGTCACAGTGTAGAATCATCGCAAAGCCACTTGGGAAGAGAAGATAAAATATAGTCAGGACTCTGAAAGAAGAATATCAGTGACTTTAAAATATAGTCAGGACTCTGAAAGAAGAATATCAGTGACTTTTATTGAGAACAATGAAACCTAAGACTTCCACATGCTTCCCAGGAATGTGTTGTCTGTAAGTTCATAGACATAGTCAACCCAATGGTCTTTGAGAGTGGAATTGACGATATTTGTTATAGAAGCTGCTCGCACTGTTCTCATTGCGGTTTGGGTTGGAGAACTGTTCCTTATATCTTTTGGCTCAGAATCGTTTTACACATCCCTATTCCCTCTGCTTTCACTCCGCGTTGTACCATGCTCCATGGCAAATGCTTCCTAAGTAAGCATTTGTAGAGAAACCCTGAACTTAGCAAAAACCACACCAGAAACGAGAGAAAATCTGCAGATGCTGGAAATCCAAGCAACACACACACACAAGATGCTGGAGGGACTCAGCAGGCCAGGCAGCATCTTTGCAAAAGAGTACAGTCGATGTTTCAGGCTGAGACCCTTCAGCAGGACTGGAGGAAAAAAGATGAGTAGATTTAAAAGGTGGGGGAGGGGAGAGAGAAACACAAGGTGATAGATGAAACTGGGAGGGAGGGGTGAAGTTAAGAGCGGGAAATTGATTGGTGAAAGAGATAAAGGGCTGGAGAAAAAAATACATCAGCACCTGCCTCTTCACTCCGCAAAGGTGATAGCTACTGTAAATAAATCTAAAAGGCAACAAATGATTCTAATCATTGCCAAAGACTACAGAAAACAAACATTTTGATTATAATTGTTGATTGTTAATTGCAATAAATATTTTTGGGCACTTTTCCTTGCAGTGTTCAGGAATGCAAGTTTAAAGACACACACTTATTAGACAGCGGAACTCCAAAATTGTAACACTCGTGCCAATTTGAAAGTTGCAATGTACCTGCCATTTACTTATGGCAGATGTTACTTACAGCTGGGCTACTGGCTTTGTTGTTCAGACATTCAATATGATTTACGTGTGTTTGTGTGTATCTCATACCAATTAGAATTGATAATCAAATCTGTAGCACCTCAAGAGATGGCATACTATGAAATAAAATTTTGCTACTATTGGTATCCTTGCCATTAACACTGGTTAGAACAGACGTTATCTTTTAACCCTGAGCTAATCTGTTATTTTGTTTTCAAAGAAAACCTTGTCTCTTCCTCCTCTGCACAATGTTAATGCATTTGACACTGAAACACTTAACCTTGCTATTGTCCTCTTAAATTGTTTTTGCATGGCCACTTTCCAAATTATGGGAAATCTTTCTGTAAACTTGTCTATGTTTTCTTTTCCCTTTTTTAATGGTCCACCCTAGAATCTATTTTCATGATTTGGCAATTTGTCCCCGTTATAGGTAACTACGTCTAATTTTTCCTCTTTGTTATACAGTATTTGTTCATTTCCAGAGCACCTTTAATATTAAAGAAAGATGTGTTGCATTGTGATCAGTTCAAGTGATTCATAGAAATGTTTGCAATGAATCATGTGCACAATTATACATTTTCTAGACCTTTTTTTATTATCTTATTATTTTGAATTTGTTTTCATGCGAAGGCAGTTCCCAATTTTGCACACAATTATCAAAGATTTGACTGTTCTTAAAGGACATGCCATTAATATAAATATATGACTCCTAGTAACGGTAGCTATGGCATGAATCATGATTGAGGATAATGTATGTATCCATTGACACATCCAAATATCACCTAGGAAATAAGGGGTAGTAATACAGAATTTGATTTTGTTAGAGCAATTGCTTTAACATTGAATAATATTAAAGCATATCAATGTTCTTTTTGGCCATGCTAGGTTCACATTGATGCTGCCTTCACCAGCACTTCCTCTATTTCCCACATACAGTAACTGCCCTCAGCCCATCCTCCCAAAGGCACAACAGGGACAGAGTTCCTCTTGTCTTTACCTACCACCTCAATGGCCTCCACATCCAGCACATCATTCTCTGTAACTTCTTATATCTTCAACAAGATCCTATCACTAGGCATAGCTTCCTAGCCCCACTGCATTCTGTAGGAATGATTCTCTATGTGACTCCATCATCCACTCATCCTTCCACACAGCTCTCCCTCCTGACACTTATCCCTGGAAGCATAACAAGTGCTTCTCTCTCCTTACTCACCTCCACTCAGGGCCTCAAACAAGCCTTCCGGGTGAGGCGACACTTCACCTGCAGTCTGTCGGGGTCTTTTTTTATATCCAGTGCTCCCTGTGTGGCCTTCTCTACTCCGGTGAAACCCAACGCAGATTTGGGTCTGCTTTGTAGAGCACCTTTGTTTTGTCTGCTGTAAAGGGCAGGACCTTCCAGTGGTCACCCATTTCAAATTGACTTCCCACTCTTATTTTGAAATGTCCTTCCATGGCATCCTCCACTGTCATAGTGAGGCCAAACTCAGGCTGGAGGAGCAGAACTTCATATTCCTACTCTGATGGTATTCATAGTGATGAATATAGTCAAGTGAAGTCACTTTTCATTTCATTTCAACCATAAGTGCTGGTACAGTACACAGTAAAAACTAGACAATGTTTTTCAGGACCATGGTGCTACATGAAATAGTACAAAATCTACACTGAACTACATAAAAACAACACAGAAAAAAACTACACTATACTACAGCCCTACCCAGGACTGCATAAGGTGCACAAAACAGTGCAGGCATTACAATAAATAATAAACAATACAATAGGGCAGTAAGGTGTCAGTCCTGGCTCTGGGTATTGAGGACTCGGATAGCTTGGGGGAAGAAACTGTTACATAGTCTGGTTGTAAGAGCCCAAATGCTTCAGTGCCTTTTCCCAGATGGCAGGAGGGAGAAGAGTTTGTATGAGGGGTGCATGGTGTCCTTCATAATACTGTTTGCTTTGCAGATGCAGCATGTAGTGTAAATGTCCGTAATGGTGGGAAGAGAGACCCTGATGATCTTCTCAGCTGACCTCACTATCCGCTGCAGGGTCTTACGATCCAAGACGGTGCAATTTCTGAACCAGGCAATGATGCAGCTGCTCAGGATGCTCTCAATACAACCCCTGTAGAATGTGATGAGGATGGAGGGTGGGAGATGGACTTTCCTTAGCCTTTGCAGAAAGTAGAGATCCTGCTGGGCTTTCTTTGCTATGGAGCTGGTGTTGAGGGACCAGGTGAGATTCTCCATCAGGTGAACACCAAGAAATTTGGTTCTCTTAACGATCTCTACCGAGGAGCCGTCGAGGTTCAGCGGGGAGTGGTCGCTCCGTGCCCTCCTGAAGTCAACAACCATCTCTTTTGTTTTGTTCACATTCAGAGACTGGTTATATTGGTGATCATATTCTGATGATATGATCATTGATTTCTCCAGCTTCCATAATTTCTGCCCCCTCCCTCTTCCTCTCTTTTTACATTCCCCAGTTCAGTTTACCCTCTCACCTCTTCACTTCTCCTCACCTGCCCAAAGCCTCCCTCTGGTTCTCTACCTCCTTGCCCTTCTTCCATGGTCCTCTCCTATTAGATTTCTTCTTTCTTTGCCCCTTACCTCTTCCACCAATCCCCTCTCAGCTTCTTAATTCATCTCTCCTCCTCCAACCACCACCTTGCCCCTCTTCTGCTCTCACCTATCACCTGCCAGCTTGTACTCCTTCTCTTCTCCAGCCCTCTTATTCTGGCTTCTGTGCCTTTTTTTCTCCAGTCCTGATAGATAGATAGATAGATAGATAGATAGATAGATAGATAGATAGATAGATAGATAGATAGATACTTTATTCATCCCCATGGGGAAATTCAACTTTTTTCCAATGTCCCATACACTTGTTGTAGCAAAACTAATTACATACAATACTTAACTCAGTAAAAAATATGATATGCATCTAAATCACTATCTCAAAAAGCATTAATAATAGCTTTTAAAAAGTTCTTAAGTCCTGGCGGTAGAATTGTAAAGCCTAATGGCATTGGGGAGTATTGACCTCTTCATCCTGTCTGAGGAGCATTGCATCGATAGTAACCTGTCGCTGAAACTGCTTCTCTGTCTCTGGATGGTGCTATGTAGAGGATGTTCAGAGTTTTCCATAATTGACCGTAGCCTACTCAGCGCCCTTCGCTCAGCTACCGATGTTAAACTCTCCAGTACTTTGCCCACGACAGAGCCCGCCTTCCTTACCAGCTTATTAAGACGTGAGGCGTCCCTCTTCTTAATGCTTCCTCCCCAACACGCCACCACAAAGAAGAGGGCGCTCTCCACAACTGACCTATAGAACATCTTCAGCATCTCACTACAGACATTGAATGACGCCAACCTTCTAAGGAAGTACAGTCGACTCTGTGCCTTCCTGCACACGGCATCTGTGTTGGCAGTCCAGTCTAGCTTCTCGTCTAACTGTACTCCCAGATACTTGTAGGTCTTAACCTGCTCCACACATTCTCCATTAATGATCACTGGCTCCATATGAGGCCTAGATCTCCTAAAGTCCACCACCGTCTCCTTGGTCTTGGTGATATTGAGACGCAGGTAGTTTGAGTTGCACCATATCACAAAGTCCTGTATCAGTTTCCTATACTCCTCCTCCTGTCCATTCCTGACACACCCCACTATGGCCGTGTCATCAGCGAACTTCTGCACATGGCAGGACTCCGAGTTATATTGGAAGTCTGATGTGTACAGGGTGAACAGGATGAAGGGTCTTGACTCAAAGCGTCAGCTATTTATTCCCCTTCATAGATGCTGCCTGACTTGCTGAGTTCCTCCAGAATTTTGTGTAGTTGCCCAAGACTTCCAGCATCTGCAGAATCTCCTGTGTTTATAATTGGCCATATTGGAGTGTCATTATACATTTCGAGTTTATCTAAATCAAATAACTTAATTTCTACAAATTGGAGAGCCATACAATTTTTACAGAGGCTTTCAAATAAGATATTAGATTGTAATGAAAAGAGGAATGCAGTTAAATAGGATGTTTTTGTTGTTTTCAACACTTAGCAGTGGGTTAAGGTAGTTATCTCATCATTGGCACTGGCATCCATTGTTCAGATAATTATATTTTGGAAATTTATTTAAAAATACAATAATACTGCCAGAAAGAAAAAAAGCAAGGGATAATTTTCATGCAATTACACACAAGGAGTTTACTCTGTGCATTGTGCTTGTAATAGCTGCTTAAAACATTTGCAGCAACTTTTCTTTTTCAAACCTATGAATATGCTGATTTGGAACAAGACCGGTTAGCAAAATATGGTCAAGTGCACTCCAGCAGTTAAAAATGATTGTAATCTTAACTTTGCTTTCTCATCTACCTGTGGAATCGGTTTACTCCCTTGGTTTTCAAGAATCTATTTAGCGCTGCATTTACTTATTCAAAGACTGCTTCCACCACCCTTTGAGGAACAGGACCTCAGAGAAAAACTTGCCTCAACCTGCTTTTCTAGGGAGTAAGCTCACAGAGAGGCAGGTGGATGCACCACTAGTGTCCTGGATTGCAGACTACCTGTCCAGATGGCCACCATATATGAGATTGCATATCTGTGTATCAGGTACTGTGGCTAGCAGCACAAGCTCACCTCAGGGGACAGTCCTGTCCCCCTTCCTGTTCACCGTCTACTTCAGATACAACTCAGAGTCCTGCTGCCTGCAGAAGTTTCAGCAGTTGTGGGCTGTATCAGCCAGGGTCAAGAGGCTGAGTACAGAAATGTGGTGAACAACTTTGCAGAGTGGTGTGGGCTGAATCACCTGCAGCTCAACATCACCAAGACAAAGGTGTTGGTGGTAGACTTCAGGAAGTTCAAAACACCCTGCACTCTCATCTCCATCAAGTGAACAGATGTGGAAGTTGACCAGGACTACAAATACATGGGAACTCAACTGGAGAATAAATTGGACTGGACTAAAAATATAGGGGCTCTGTACAAGAGGGGATAACACAGAACAATACAGCACAGGAACAGACTCTGAGCCCATGATGTCTGTGCCAAATTAAATTAATCCCTTCATTCCAAATGCCACTATTGTACCTGCCTCTATCACCACCCAGGCAGCGTGTATAAGGTATCTCCCACTTTCCGAGTTTGAAACTTACTCTGCACATCCCCTTTAAACCATGCCCATCTGACCTTAGATATATGCCCTCTAGTATTAGACATTTCTATTCTGGGAAAAATATTTTGGCTGACTGCCTTATCATAATTATGCTAACTCTATCAAGATTCCCTCAGTCTCTATCGCACCAGAAAAAAAAACAATCTAACTTTGTCCAACCTTTCCTGATAACTAATATCCCCTAATCCAGGCAGATCCTGGTAAACCTCTTCAGTACTTTCTCAAATCCTTCCTGTAATGGGGTGAGGCACTAAAACTGCAAGCAATACTCCAAATACAGCTTAACCAATATTTTTTTCAACTGTATAATGATAAAATTACATTTCACCTTCTTCACCACTCAGTCTATTTGCATTGCCACTTTCAGAGAGGTTTGAACTTAACCCCAAGATCAGTGCTCTTACAGGCTCTGTCATTAATTTACATCAGACTTAATTTACAAAGCCATGCTGACTGCCTCGAATTAGCCCATTTTCTTCCTATCCCTAGAAGTAGCTTCCCTACCACAGTTAGCTGGATTATAATGATTTCTTTTCTTAAACAAAGGAATACTTTGGCTACTCTCCATTCATCTGGGATGGACCCTGTCTGTTACTGACAAGGATGCAAAGATCTCCAAAGAGAGTGATCCACGGTGGAATATTGACTTGCATGAGTCACTATGGTGCAAGGCACTTCTGCAGAAACAGGCCTGCTTCACTTTTAGTTAAAGAGAAGATGCCAGACCAGGCTCCAGTATGCAATGTACCTTGGTACCAAACCACATTAATAGGTTCCTTATTGCGTTCTGGCCTCTGGCAATCTCCACCCTAGTCAGACTTCCATCCACCGTCAACCTGAAAAGACTTTCTGAATGCAAGAACATATGCAGCAGCCTGTGGTATTTTAGGCCTTGAACAATGCAGAATCTTCTAGCTTGTGTTAACCACAGCAGACTGTGTCTTCAGGAACCCAGGTTTTATTAAGAATACAGTCATTGTAGCTGGACAGCTGAAAGGTGGGAAACTGCTAAATGTCAGAACTTTTGCCAGTATTTCTCCCCTAGGTGAATGTATATGTCAGCTTAGGACCTAGTAACCGTTTCTGTAAGAAGCAGAGAAAAAGATTAAAGATTAACATTAGCTTAATTTATAATATGTATGTTGAAGCATGCAGAGAAAGACGTTGTTTGCATCAATGACCAACACAGTTTGAGGATATGCTGGGAGCAGCCCACGAGTACAGTCATGCCGGCAATAACATAGCACGCCTACAACTACTTACTAACCTTAACTCAATATCTTTGGCGTGTAGGAGGAAACTACACAGTCATGGGGAAAAGGTACAAACTTCCTACAGACAGCAGGGGGAATTGAATCCCTGATCGCCGATGCTGTAAAGCGGTGCGCTAACTGCTATGCTATCGTGCCACCCTTATTCATTCAAACCTATTCAAGTTGACAGACATAGTTAACTTGAATGGATATTTTACAATAACTTAGGTTAGTCTTCTGCAGTGACATCCCAGTTTGAGATCTTAACACCGAACCAGCTATGTGTAATAAGCAAGCATCCTGTTTAAATTTCAACATTGGCACATTGTTATTCTGGCTCTTTGTTTTTGCCTGGAGTGTATAGAATTTGCAAACTAAATGTAATATCCCCCCATGGAGGAGTTTGCAGCTTTTGACAATTCAACAAATTTGTACTGAGCTCCAGCAAGAGAGCCAGGATTAAGAATAGTTTTATATGGTTATCATTGTATATTATTCTACAAAAAAGCTTATTACTTTTATATTACTATCTCTCTGGAACAGGATGTCTTTAGGTTGTAGGTCTAATTCATTAAAATAAATACCTTGTTCAGGCTGTGAGGTAACCATAGGTTTCCTTTAGCTTGCAAGTTTAATTCTTAATATAGACAGAAGAACATGAGATTAGTGCATTTAGGTGCTTGATAGTTTGTGTGGCTTCAAACAAATTGAATATCTTTTTACTATGACTCAGTACAATTCCAATATTCGCTTCAATTTTATCTCACTTCAAGCATAGCTTGACCTTTTGGGTATGCCCAACTGATGAGCATATCGCAGCTTTCATGTTCCATTATTCATGTTTTCCCTTTTTAATTGCCTTAATTTCATATTTTCATGTTCTCTTGTTCTGCAGATAAACTTGTTTACAGCTTATCCTCATGGCAACTCTGACGTCATCGAATTGAAGATGTTCCTTTTGTCCTAGCCATCTCATCCCTACACACTTTTCAACTTAAAACTAACTTTTGTTTTCCTCTTTCACAGTTCTGATGAAGGGTTTTAGACCTGAAACATTAACTTCTTCTTGAAGCGCTGGTGTTTCTAGCATTTCTGCTTTTATTTTGGATTTCCAATTTCTGTAGCTTTTAGCTTTTGAAATTTGAATTCTTGCTTTGTTTACTTATTCTCACATTCCCTAATAATTAAATGGAATTTTGTTGTTTGGCATTTCCTGTGCACTGATGGGGTAGAATGTTCTTTCAACATTTGTGAGAATTGGCATGGTGACTTTCAATACTTGCTGGGAGGATTAAGCCTGAAGAAGGGTCTCAGCTTAAAATGTCAACTGTTTGTTCATTTCCATAGATGCTGCTTGACCTGCATCCTCCAGCATTTGTGTGTGTTGAATGGGATGTGGCAATCTAAGGGAGAGCCAAAGTCCAAGATCTTATTGGGGTTGAAGAGGGTTTGCTTGGTGGCAAAATCTACAGTGTTCACTGTCAGATAAGTCACTGATGATCTCTGGGAAAGATATTCTGGCTCTGTGTAGAACGAAAAAAAAAGTTTCTTAAAATGAAAGAAAATTGAATAGCTTATCACAAACAAGAGAAAATCTGCAGATGCTGGAAATCCAAGCAAAACACACAAAATGCTGGAGGAACTTGGAAGGGTCTTGGCCCGGAATGTTGACTGTACTTTTATCCATAGATGCTGCCTGGCCTGCTGAGTTCTTTCTGTACTTTGTGCGTGTTGCTTGAATAACTATCCCTTTCTTTCTGTTTCACAACATTGTTGGTTAATTTACTCTACATCTTTTCACCTCTGAAATTGAGCTATATTCATTTTTATTTTTCAATTGAACTAAGTCTATAACAACCAGATTTTTTGACAATTTCATCCAATCTGACATTAATGAAAGAAACATGAAGAAATATTGTAAAAAGTAAATTTTAGACATTTATGCTCTTCCTCCCTGAGTTGCATTGACCTTATTCTGAAGTGATGGCAGCAGCCTAGAAGAAATTCTAAGACATATATTTCATAATGAGATCTCTGCAGTGAAATCTACAGAACATAAAGCACAAATGTGGATGTATTGGAGAGCAGGAGGAATAATCAAAAAAATGAAAGGGTATATCATTTATATCAAGCTATTTTGTATGTTATTTAAATCCAACATATAACAAAAATAGATTTTTAAAGCAGCAGTTTAAGTTTGCTTTCCTGCTGATGGCCAGGGAGGATCTGGAGGCTAAATCTCTGCTTTGGCAATTGCAGATTAAAATCTCTTCATAGCATTCCTATTGCACACATGCTCTGAAAGAAAGGTCAAGTCTCTTATGAAATCGAGTACATATTACTGTAACTCAGAAATTTGGAAAAGGAGATGTTGCTTCACGACCTTTTTTTAGAGCTGTATGCATAAATGTATTTGAAAGCATTATCCATTCTCTGCAAATCAAACAAAGGAGAGATGCAACAAAACTGAAATAAAAATAGGATATGCTGGAAATGCTCAGTAAGTCAGGCAGCTTCTGTAGAAAGAGAAGCAGAGTTAAAACTTCAGGTCGTTGATTTCGGCAATCTGCATCACATCCGCATATGCCTTAAGTCACCTGAAAGCCCTCCTCAACTTTAACATCAAAAATTGAGGCAGTAATTGTTTGAAAGTGAAAGAATGCATGGGTGGCACTATTTTATTGTTCTTAGACCATAAGACCTTAAGATATAGGAGCAGAATTAGGCCATTTGGCCATTCAAGTCTGCTCCGCCATTTCATCATGGTTGATCTAATTTTCCTCTCAGCCCCAGTCTCCTGCCTTCACCCTATATCCCTTCATGCCATGAACAATCAAGAAACTAACAACCTCTGCCTTAAATATATATAAAAACTTGGCTTCCACAGATGACCGTGACAATGAATTCCACAGATTCACCACTGTCTGGCTAAAGGAATTCTTCCTCATCTGCATTCTAAAAGGATACTCCTCTATTCTGAGACTGTGTCATTTGGTCTTAAACTCTCCCACAATAGGAAACATCCTCTCCACATTCACTATACCAAGGTCTTTTACCATTCAATAGATTTCAATGAGGTCATCACTCATTCTTCTGAATTTGAGTGAATACAGGCCCAGAGCCATGGAACTCTCTTCATATGACAGGCCATTCAATCCTGGAATCATTTTCATGAACCTCCTTTGAACCCTCTCCATTTCAGTACATCGCTTCTAAGATAAGAGGCCCAAACCTGCTCACAATATTCCAAGTGAGGCCTCACCTGTGCCTTATAGAGTTTCAACATTACATCTTTGCTTTTATAGTCCTCTTGAAACAAATGCTAACATTACATTTGTTTTACATCACCCACATCATAGACTTAAAAATTATAAAAAAGAATTGGTCCCAACACAGACCCCTGTGGAACACCAATAGCCACAGGCAACCAACCAGGATAGGTACACTTTATTCTCACTCTTTTCCTCCTGCCAGTTAGCTGATGCTCCATCCATGCTAGTAACTTCCTTGTAATACCACAAGCTCTTATCTTGTTAAGCAGCTTCATGTGTGGCACCTTATCAAAATCCAAGTACACAACATTCACTGATTCTTTGTCTATTCTGCTTGTTGTTTCTTCAAAGAATTCTAACAGATTTGTCAGGCAAGATTTTCCTTTAAGGAAACCATGCTGACTATGGCCTATTTTATCATATGCCTCCAAGTGTCCCAAAATGTGTCCTTAACGATTGACTCCCAACCACTGAGGCTAGTCTAACAGGCCTAAAGTTTCCTTTCTTCTATCTCTCTCCCTTCTTGAAGAGCGGAGTGACATTTTCAATTTTCCATTTTTCTGGAACCATGCCAGAATCCATTAAATTACAATGGCATGAGAGGGGAACTGTCCAAGGTTGACTGGAAACGGACACTAGCAGGAAGGATAGCAGAGTAGCAATGGCTGGAGCTTCTGTGAAAAATGAAGGAAGTACAAGACAGATATATTCCAAATAAGAAGATATTTTTGAATGGAAAAGGGACACTACCGTGGCTGACAAATGAAGTCAGAGCCAAAGTAAAAGCACAAGAGAGGGCATTGAAGGAAGCCAAAGTTAATGGGAAGATAGAGGATTGGGAAACTTTTAAAAACTTGCAGAAGAAAACTAAGAAGGTCATTAGAAAGGAAAAGATGAATTATGAAAGGAATTTGGTGACTAATATCAAAGAAGATACCAGAAATGTTTTAATATATAAAGGGTAAAAGAGAGTTGAGGGCAGATGTAGGATCAATAGAAAATGACGCTGGAGAAATTGTAATAAGAGACGCAGATAAGGCAGAGGAACTGAATGTGTATATTGCATCAGTCTTCACAGTGGAAGAGATCTGCAGTATACTGGACATTCAAAAGTGCCAGGGAAGTGAAGTACGTGCGGTGAAAATTGCGACTGAGAAGGTGCTCAGGAAGCTTAATGTTCTGAGGGTGGATAAATCTCCTGGACCTGATGGAATGCACACACTTGGGTTATGATGGAAGTAGCTGGAGAGATCGTGGAGGCATTAACAATGATCTTTCAAGAATCGATAGATTCTGGCATTGCACTGGATGATCGGAAAATTGTAAATGTTACTCCTCTATTTAAGAAGGGTGGGAGGCAGAAGAAAGGAAACTATAGATCTGTTATCCTGACATCAGTGGTTGGGTAGTTTTTGGAATCGATTGTTAAGGATGACATTATGGAATACCTGGAGGCACATGACAAGATAGGTCAAATCCAGCATGGTTTCCTGAAAGCAAAATCCTGCCTGACTAACATATTGCAATTCTTTGAGAAAATTGCAAGCAGGGTAGACAAAGGAGTTGTAGTAGATGTGGTGTACTTGGATTTTCTGAAGGTCTTTGACGAAGTGCTGCACATAAGGCTGCTTAGCAAGGTAAGAGCCCATGGAGTTACAGGGGAGTTACTAGCTTGGGTAACATTGGCTGATCAGCAGAAAACAGAGAGTGGGAATAAAGGGATCCTATTCTGGCTGGCTGCCGGTTACCAGTGGAGTTCCACAGGGGTCGGTGTTGGGACCGCTGCTTTTTATGATGTATGTCAATGATTTGGACTACGGGATTTATGGAGTTGTGGCTAAGTTTGCTGATGATACAAAGATAGGTGGAGTAGCAGCTAGTGTTGAGGAATGAGAGAGCCTGCAGAGAGACTTAGATAGTTTAGGGGAATGGGCAAGGAAGTGGCAAATGAAATACAATGTTGGAAAGTGTATGGTCATGCACTTTGGTGGAAGAAATAAACAGGCAGACTATTATTTAGATGGGGAGAGAATTCAAAATGCAGAGATGCAAAGGGACTGGGGTGGTGGGGGGGGGGGGGGGGGTCCCTGAGCAGGATAACTTAAAAGTTAACCTCCAGGTTGAGTCGGTGGTGAAGAAGGTGAATGCAATGTTGGCATTCATTTCTAGAGGAATAGAATATAAGAGCAGGGATGTGATGTTGAGGCTCTATAAGGCACTCATGAGACCACACTTAAAGTATTGTGTGCATGTTTGGGCTCCTTATTTTAGAAAGGATGCACTGACATTGGAGCAGGTTCAGAGAAGATTTACCAAAATGATTCCAAGATTGAAAGGGTTACTGTATGAGGAACGACTGGCAGTTCTTGGGCTGTATTCCCTGGAGTTTAGGAGAATGATGGGGGATCTCATGGAAACATTCCAAATGTTAAAAGGCCTGAACGGATTAGATATAGAAAAGTTATTTCCCACGGTAGGGGATTCTAGGACAAGAGAGCATGACTTCAGGATTGAATGATGTCCATTTAGAACAGAGATGCAGAGAAATTACTTTAGTCAGAGGGTGGCTAATCTGTGGAATTTGTTGCCATGAGCGGCTGTGGAGGCCAAGTCATTGGGTGCATTTAAGGCAGAGATAGATAGGTTCTTGATTAGCCAGGGCATCAAAGGGTATGGGGAGAAGGGAGGGGAGTGGGGATGACTGGAAGAATTGGATCAGCCCATGAATGAATGGTGGAGCAGACTCGATGGGCTGAATGGCCTACTTCTGCACCTATACCCTATGGTCTTATGGTCTTACAGCTTTGGAGACAAGAAAAAGAACTGGGGATTATTTGCAATCTGTTTTTTTTAATCATCTGATTGTAAAAGTGTAAGTGAAATGACAGTTCATTATAATTGTTGGCAATCAGCCTCTTCAATCTCTGGTGCATGATTATCAGGGCATCGAAAACAGAATGAATGACAAACAAACAGGTTTTGGTAAAACTGATTTGTTCTGTTTTAAAAGATGTGGTGAATAAATCAAATTGCATAAGAGGGTAAAAGCAAGATACCTTCCTACAATAATGCTAATTTTCTCATTATTTTCTCAAAATGACATCATTATTTTCTTTACATACCAAATGCATTTCATAATATGTTGAATACCTTACCCAGTAATATTTATTTATTTATTTATTTATTTATTTGTTCGTGGGCTGATGAGACCACTTGTTCCCCTTATTGCCTCCAAAATGATAGAAAATTGGGGAGGTATACCCTGACTTTACAACAATTAATCCATTCCCTTTCACATCTGTGTGAAGTAAAAATGTTGAAAAACAGTGAAGTGTAATACTGGCACTCCATCCAACAGCAGAACATGTAATGTGTTGCCAACTCTCAGTCGCACTCCTGCCCACATTCTTGGTTCCAGATCTAGTCACACGCTTGCTCGCTTCCTGCTGAGGACCACATGCTGACAGTAGACAGCCAAGGCAGAAGAGGGTGAGCATGGTCATCACCACGTTGAGCAGGTTTTAAGTGTAATACATCAACAGTTGCACAGTTTAATTCCCATCGACAATGCACATGGGAAAATAGACCAACGTTATCGTTTCATTTATAACATTGTTGCAAATCAGGTGTGTGACAGTAGGTGTTTTTAACTTTTCACATATTGACTGGGAATGCCATACTATGAAAAGGAGTAGATGTGATAGAGTTTGTCAATTGTGTTCAGGGAAGTTTACTTAATTAGTACATAGAAGTCCCAATGAGAGAGTCTGCAATACTTGATCTCCTAGGTAGCTGACAGAAGTTTGTGTAGGGGAACACTTTGCATAGGAGGTTTATCTATTATCAAAGTATGTATCCCTGTGCAACTCTGAAATTTGTCTTCTCCAGGTAGCCATGAAACAAAGAAAGAACATTACAGTCGCTCAGGGAAAAACATCAAACTCATTCCCCCCCCCATACAAAAAAGAATGGCATCCAGATCATCAACCACCCACCTTCTGTGCAAAACGGAACAGGAACATTGACTCCCAAGATGCAACCCCTTCTGCATATAAAAAACAAACAGAACACTAACAGTGCATTAACCCCCCCCCCCCCCAATATTCACCCCTCACACAACAAAACAGAAAAGGATTGGGTGATAAAAAAACACAGAATATAAAAACCATAAGTCTGAAACAAGTGCACAGTTTATAAACGCATTAGTCTAATCCATAACTTCAGAACCACAGTATCACCAACATTCATCAAAAGAGAGGGACACCACACGAGGCAGAGAGACCCACCCGCTTGCCACAGCAAGGCACACAGTGACAGGCTGCTCACAGACTCTTTCTTCAGTAGTGATCAAATGGTTGGTAGTCAGCACCGAAAGTCTCGCTCACATTCAGCATTTGCCTCTCTGTCTCAATCTAGTGATCATAAGGCCATTTGTTTCCAGGTAATTATGGAAAAGCATAGGTCACGTCTGCAGACTGAGATTCTAAGTTGGAGGAAGGCAATTTTGATGGTATCAGAAAGGATCTGGAGATTCGTAAAGATGTACTTGGTAATTTGGAGGTCTTCAAACATGAAATTTTGAGAGCACAGAGCCTGTATGTGCCTGTCAGAATAAAAGGTAAGGATAACAGGTTTAGAGATCCATGGTTTTCAAGAGATGTTGAGGCCCTGATTTAGATAAAAAAAAGGAGGTGCATAGCAGGTATAGGCAGGTTGGAACAAATGAGATACTAATCATGTATAAGAAATGCAAGAGACCACTTAAGAAAGAAATCAGGATGGCTTAAAGAAGGCATGAATATGCTCTAGCAGACAAGGTGAAGGAGAATCCTAAAGGTTTCTATAGATATATTAATAGTAAAAGGATTGCAAGGGACAAAATTGGTTCTCTGGAAGATCAGAATGGTAATCCATGTGTGGAACCAAAAGAGATGGAGGAGCTCTTAAATGGCTTTTTTTGCACCTGTATTTACTCAGATGGATACAGTCTATAGATGTGAGGCAAAGTGCAGTGAGATCATGGACCCTATATGGATTACAGAGAAGGAGGTGTTTGCTGTCATTAGGTAATTCAGGGTGGACAAATCACCAGGGCCTGACAAGATGTTCCCTCAGACCGTGTGGGAGACAAGTGCATAAATTTGAGGGGCTGAGGCAGCGGTATTTAAAACATCCTTTGCGACAGGTGAGGTACCAGAGCATTGGAGGATAGCTAATGTTGCTGTGCTGTTTAAGAAAGGCTCTTAAGAATAAACTAGGAAATAAAGGCTGGTGAGCCTGATATCAGTAGTAGGAAAATTATTGAAAGTTATTCTAAGAGAGTGGATATATGAGTATTTTGATAGACAGGGATTGACCAGGGATAGTCAGCATGGCTTTGTGCAGGGTAGATCATGTCTAACCAGTCTTAAAGATTTTTCCAGGATGCTAGTAGGAAAATTGATGAAGGCTAGGCAGTGGATGATTTCAGCATGGAGTTCAGCAAGCCATTTAACAATGTCAGACCTGCGAGGTCAGTTGAGAAGATTCAGTTGCTTGACATTCAAGATGAGGTTGCAACTTGGAGAAGACATCGGCTTTATGGGAGAAGCCAGAGAGTGGTAGTAGATGGTTGCCTTTCTGACAGGAGGCCTGTCACTAGTGGTGTGCTGCAGGGATCGGTGCTGGGCCCAATGTTATTTGTCATCTGCATCAATGCTCTGGATGATAATGTGGTTAACCGAATCAGCAAATTTGTGAATAACACTAAAATAGGAGGTGTAGTGGACAGCAAGGAACACTATCAAAGCTTGCAGCGGGATCTGGACCAGCTGCAAATATATGCTGAATAATGGTACATGGAATTTAGTGCAGTCAAGTGTGAGGTGTTGCACTTTCAAAGGACCAAGCTGGGTAGGTATTACAGAGAGAGCAGTAGGGCACTAAGGAGTGTGGTAGAACAAAGGGATCTGGGCATACAGTTCTATAATTCATTGAAAGTGGCCTCATGGGTAGATAGAGTTGTAAGAAAGTTTTTGGCACATTGGCCTTCATGGATTAAAGTATTGAGTACAGGAGATGGGATGTTATGTTGAAATTGTGTAAGACATTGCTGACACCTAATTTGAAGTATTGTGTGCAGTTTTGGTCACCTACCTACAGGAAAGATGTAAATAAGGTTGAAAGATTACAGAGAAACTTTACATGGATGTTGCTGGGACTGGAAGACCAGTGTTATAAGGAAACATTGAATAAGTTAGAACTTTTTGCCCTGGAACGTAGAAGATTTGAGGGGATATTTGATTTACGTATATAAAATCATAAGGGATATAGATAGGGTAAATGTAAGCAGGCTTTTTCCACTGAGACTGGATGGGACTACAATTAGAGGTCATGGGTTAAATGTGAAAGGTGAAATGTTTAAGGGGAACGTGAGGGGAGCTCTCATTCAGAGAGTGGTGAGAGCGTGCAACGAGCTGCTAGTGCAAGTGGTAGATGTGATTTTGATTTTAATGTTCAAGAGAAGTTTGGATAATACATGCATGGGAGAGGTATGGAAGCTATGGTCTGGGTACAAGTCAATGGGACTAGGCAGTTTAAATGGTTTGGCATGGACTGGATAGGTCAAGGAGACTGCTTTTGTGTTTTCTATGATTCTGTGGTAGTCACATCAAGATATAACTCATAATGAGGCATAAGATTTTAACCAGAGCATTTAGGGTTCTCACTGAAAGGCAGTCTTGAAGTGTTTTATATAAGAATTCATCTTTAAACATCAACAGAAGATTTCCTTCCCAATTTAATGCATGTATTTTTGATAATGTTAAATTCCATTATGAATCAGCAAATGCTATACCTTTGGCCAGTCAGTATAAGGAGAACAGGAAGGTATCTACTATGCACTGATTTCCTGGTGTTGTTGTTTGATTTTAGCAATGCTACCCTTGTGTCTCCTTACAAGACTCATATTATCCCATTACAACATTTATGCCTGAGGTTACGGCACTGACAGTATTGCCAATTGGAATACACCCACATGAGGTGCAGTCAGGGATTGAATTTCTGCAGGTTTTGTTTCACTAGATTCGAAGGAACATCCAAAGCTCCATTAATCCAGGCTTTGACTCCAGTGATATTATTGCAAACTTAGAAATATGGTAGAGGGAAGGAAAGTGACTACTGTTTGGTCAGTTTTAATATCGTCATGGAAAAAGGTAGTATTGGTTCTTGAGTTAAGCTCCCAAAATGAGAGCAGACAGATTGTGATATTAAAAACCAAGACATGGGATAGGTCAATTGAGAGCGGCTGCTAGAGGCAAAACAATATCAGACAAGTAGGACGTGTATAAAAGTGAGACAATAAGAGTACAGATTCAGCATTTTCCTGGATGGGTAAGAGTTAAAATTTGTAAATATCCTAGTTGGGTGTCCTGGTTAACAAAAGGATGTTGAAGATTTGATAAGGGAAAATAAAGGAAGCCTGTGTCAGGTGAGGTAAGGAAATTATTATAGAACAAGTCACTTGAGTTTTATAAGGGATGTAGGAAAACACTTAAGAAGGAAATTAGGAGGGGGAAATGGGCCAAGTAGGGTTGAGGAGAATGATTAAATCTTTTATAATTCTATTGGAAGGAAATGGGTAGCTAAAGAAAAAGGAATAAGTCCCCTTGGGACCAGAGGGGCAATCTATATGTGGATCCATGGGATATAAGTCAGATCCTAATTGAATACTTCTCCAGGCAAAAGGGCATGCAGCCTGGAGAATTAAGGGAGGAGTTTGATGTATTCCATTTGACAGAATTAAGAAGGAGGAAGTGCATGAAATATTGGAGCACATTAGGGTAGATAAATCCCCAGGGCTGGTTGAGATCCATAGGTGATATACGAGGTGTCAGGAGAATAGGTAATTTTGTTCTGTTATAATAAGACCATAAAGACCATAAGATATAGGAGTGGAATTAGGCCATTTATCCCATTGAATCTGCTCCAACATTCCTTCAAGGCTGATCCAATTTTCCTTTCAGCCCCATATCTCCTGCCTTCTCCCCATATCCTGACCAAAAGGGGCAGTAGGATAAGCCTGGAAACTACGCCCCTGTGAGCCTTACTTCGGTGGTCGGGAAATTGTTGGAGAAGATTCCGAATAACAGGATTTCCGCTCTTTGTTGGGGCACCATCGCAGTGGAAAGTGTGATGCTATTACAACTCAGGGTGTCGGAGTTCTGACTTCAATTCTGAGGTCATCTGTAGGGAGTCTGTACACCTTTCCAATGGAATGCTTGATTTTCCTCTGGGTGCTCCAGCTTCCTCCTATAGTCCAAAAATATACCAGTTGGTAGGTTAATTGGTTATTGTGATTAGGTTAGGGTTAAATTGGGGATTGCTACGGGGCGTGGCTCAAAGGGCTGAAAAGGCTTGTTCCGCACTGTATCTCAATAAATTAAAACAAATTCATTCAGTTTACTTAGAAAACCCATTTTCACTCTCTCTAAAGCTACTCGATCCTTTTACAATTTCCAGTTTGAATATATAAACACGTCATTCTTGCTGGTGGGATGAGTTGGCACCAAATATTCTTGCATCTGTTGCAACTGGCAACATTGACGATCTACTTGGTATTTGCAACAAATGAATGGAATTACTCAGAGATTCTTGGAAGCTTTGCTGTATCATTCTACTAAATCCCTGCAGGTTCCTTGCATGTGTAGGAGAAATTTTAGCACAAAAATACTTACAGTCAATGGTTCTCTTATATCAAAAGCTTAATTATGGAACCTGGATTTTGCTTTGTAAGCAAAGTTTGGAGAAATAATCTACTGTTATCTTAAGTGATAATTCTGTCAGCGGTGGCTCTTGAACTGTTGTGTAAGACCAAAAGAGAGAACATTACTTGAAATTAAGTAGTCTGTGACAAGGGAAAATAAAAGATTCTGAAAATCTGATACAGAATTCTTGAACTATTCAGCAGCTCAATTAGCTTCTATGGAGAGAGTGGGAGAGGAAAATGCTTAAACATGAGAAATTCTACAGACACTGGAAATCCAAAGCAACACACACAAAATGCTGGAGGAACTCAGCAGGCCAAGCAGCATCCATGGAAATGAGTAAACTTTCGACATTTCGGGCCGAGACCCTTCTTCAGGACAGATAATGTTTGTTTGCTTTGATTTTTAAAATTTCCATTAATCACTCTGAGTTAACCCTGATGAATCCCCTCTGCTCACTAAAAATCAACCCCAATATTGTCATCAAAAGTGACAAGTGTGAATGTGGTCTGCTAAACTGACCTCGATGACATAGAGGCTGAACATCAGCTCACATCCACATCTAGATCATAATCCCATCAGGCCATTGGTTTCCAGACAATTACTGATCTCACTGATCTCGTTCATCCTGAAGAAGGGTCTTGGCCCGAAATGTTGACTGTTCTTTCCCATGAATGCTGCCCGACCTGCTGAGTTCCTCCAGCGTATTGTGTGTGTTACTGATCTCATTTCCCTGGAACAACTTCCCACCACAGAGTCTCTCAGTTCTGCTCTGGTCTCCTCTCTCTTTTGCCTGAGATCAAAAATTGAGATTGTCCAGGCAGACTTCTTAATATTGGCTTAGTTTTTTCTCCCACAAGTGCAGAGACTAAGCTGGTCAGCCTATCCCAGAGCTCTGCGTTTCATATTCTTTTTCATGTCCCTTTGTCTGTATTCTCACTATTTAACTGTAGTCATTTCAAAGCTTTTATTTCATTTTCTTCTTTCTAATTGCTTCCATTAACTCTATCAACTAAACGACTAGCACTCAGTTGCACTGATTCCAGTCATTATGAAGTGCTTTGTATGACTGATAATGGGACATATCAAAAACTCCATTCTTGCCACACTGAACACTCACCAAGATGTTTACCAATGGAAGCACTTTACGACAGATGCCATTGCATGTGTAATGCACTTGACTCTGACACACCTAGAAAACAAGGTCACTTATGTCAGAATGCTGTTTCTTGATTTCAGGCAGCATTTAACATGATTGTCCCACAGACCTTGGTGAACAAACTCCTACTCCTCAGTCTAAATACACCGCTGTGCAACTGGGTGTTGGACTTCATAACCTACAGACCTCAAGGATGTACAACCACTCCTCCCTCCCCATCATCCTCAACACAAGTGGCCCCAGGCTGGTATGCTGAGCCCACTGCTGGACACTCTGCTCGTACGCAACTGCATGGCCAAACACAGGAGTAATCACTTTGTCAAGTTCACCGATGGGGTGATAGTAGTGGGGCTCATCATCAACAATGATGAAACAGCCTACAGGATGGTAATGGAAGAGCTCGAGGCCTGGTGTCAAACAATTAATTTCTTCCTCAATGTCAGCAAGACAAAGGAGATGGTTATCAACTTCAGGAGAACTCGCACCACTCTCTTCCTCTTTACATCGGCAGCACAGCAGGAGAAACTCCAAGCAGTTTCAATCACTTGAGAGTGCACATTTCACACAACTAATATTCCAGAACACATCATAGAAACATAGAAAATCTACAGCACAATATAGACCCTTCGGCCCACAAAGCTGTGCTGAGTACGTTCTTACCTGAGAAATTACCTAGGCTTACCCATAGCCCTCAATTTTTCTGAGCTCCATATACCTGTCCAGGAATCTCTTAAAAAACCCTATCGTATCCTACACAATCAAATACTAGATCAAATATGATCCGGTGCTTTCCTAGCGTATATGATGAATAAACACTTCTTGGGCTTCTAGCCGGGTACATGTATTGATTATTACTGGCATTTCATCAGGAATGAAGATGGCGGAGTTGTCATCGAAACGTCAGTTGTAATCGATACCTGTACCCATCTGGAAGCCCAAGAAGAGTCTATTTATCAGTCATTGCTGAATCGTCTCCACTGCTCTGCCTTCGGGTCAATCTTCCTCTATATTTCTTGGCAGGATGGGTCAACTAGGACTACGGATGAGAACTGGGATTAAATAAGCTGCCGGTGATGAGTTGGAAACAAGTGGCAGGTGACTCCTGTAAGTTGAGTGGAGACTGGGAGCTGCCTGCCTGCGCAGTCCTGACAGGAACCACACCCCACCTCCCTACATCTCCTATGGCCAGCACCCGGCAGCTTAGGATGACTGGGATGGGCCCTGTCAGGAAATGTAGAGAAGTCTTGGCCCAAGAACAGAGCAGTGGAGATGATTCAAAGTTCAAAGTAAATTCATTATGGAAGTACATGTATCTCACTATATACAACCCTGAGATACATTTTCTTGTGGGCTCACTCGATAAATCCAATAACCACAATAGAATCAATTAAAGACCAGACCAAAAGGGTGGACAACCAGTGTGCAAAAGACAACAAAGTGTACAAATACAGAAAGAAAGAAAGAAAGAAAGAAAGAAAGAAAGAAAGAAAGAAAGAAAGAAAGAAAGAAAACTGAAATAATAATAATAATACTAAATAAGCAATAAATATTGAGCAATGGAGTTGAAGAGTCCTCGAAAGTGAATCCATATGTTGGGAATTATCACCTCTGGTTCAAGAGTCTGATATTTGAGGAGTAATAACTGTTCCTGAACCTGGTGGTTTTTTGTTCTGAGGCTCCTGTACCTTCTCCCTGATGACAGCAGAGAGCATACCCTGATGGTGTGGGACCCTCCTGATGGAAGAAGCTTTCCTGCGACAGTGTTTTGTGTAGATGTACTCAATGGTGGGGAGAGCTTTACCCGTGATGGCCTGGGCCGTAAACACATTTTTTTGGAAGCTATTCCATTCAAGGGCATTGGTGTTTTCATACTAGGCTGTGATGCAGTCAGTCAACACACTCTCCACCACACATCTATAGGAGTTTGTCAAAGTTTTAGACGTTATGCTGAATTTCTGTAAACTTTTAAAGAAGTAAAGGCACTGCCATGATTTCTTCATAATTGCACACGTGCTGGGCCCAGGACAGCTACTTTGAACTTAAAGTTGCTAACCCTCTTCACCAGTGATCCTCCAATGAGAACTGGCTCGTGGAGGTCTGGTTTCCTCCTCCTGAAGTCAATAATCAGCCCCTTACCCTTGCTGATGTTGAGTCAGAGGTTGTTGTTGAGGCATCATTCAGCCAAATTTTCAAACTCCCTCCTATATGCTGATTCATCACAACCTTTGATTCGGCCTATGACAGCGATGTTGTCAGCAGACATCAATATGGCATTGGAACTGGGCTAAGCCACACCAGTGTGAAGTGAGTCGAGCCGGGGCGATAAGCACACTGCCTGGAGGTGCACCTGTGCTGATGACGATTGTGGAGGCGATGATCTTGCCAATCCAAACTGGCTGGAGTCTGCAAGTGAGGAAATAAAAGGTTCCAATTGCACAAGGAAGTATTGAGGCCAAGGTCTTGAAGCTTACTGATTAGTTTTGAGGGTGATCATTGACTATCAAGCTGTAGTCAATAAAGAGCATCCTGATGTATACACCTTTGTGGTTCAGATGTTCCTGGGTTGAATGAAGAGTCGATGACATGGCATCTACTACAGACCTGTTGTGCCGTTTGCCAAATTGGAGTGGAACAAAGTTACTTCTCAGGCAGGAGTTGATATGCTTCATCACCAAACTCTCAAAACATATCATCACTGTGGATGTAAGTGACACTGAATGATAGTCATTGAGGCAGGTTATCATCTACTTCCTAGGTACCGGTATAATTGAAGCCTGCTTGAAGCAGGTGAATACCTCGGAGTGCTGAATCCAGTGGTTAAATATCTCAGTGAACACTTCAACCAGTTGATCAGCACAGGTCTCTAATACTTGGCTAGGTACCCCATTTGGGCTGGATTCTTTAAATGGGTTCATATTAGCCTCAGAGACTGAAATCACAGGATCATCAGGGGCTGTTGGAGCTTGTGATGGTTTCTCCATGTTTTGATAGTTCAGTGATGACTTTAGTATGCTAGCTGGAACGATGGGTGAACAAGGACTGTGGATCAGAGCTGGGTTAAATAGGCTGCAGGTGATGAGTTGGAAATGAACGGCAAATGACTCAGGTTTGCTAGGTAGAGACTGGGAGGTGCCTGCCTGACACGTGGTTCAGATAAGAGCCTAAATCACTATTTTCCATCTAACAACATGAGGCAGTCGGTGTCATGCTGCATTTAAACATGAATAGCAGACTGGCTAGAGAGGAATTAAGAAGTCTCAGTCGCACTTACTGCTGCACTCTGTTAGGTAACAGGAACTCCTTTTGTGTCAGTTATTCTCTATTGGCGTTCATTCTATTGCATACATGTCTTTATTCTCTCCACTCTTTTCCTTTTCCTGCAATTTAGATTTAGCTTTTACTCATTCATTAAACTGAAGTGTTAACTATGTTTCTTGCTCCATACAGTGCCTATAAAAAGTATTTAACACCCCCGTTCTGTAAGTTTTCATGTTTTATTGTTTTACAACATTGAATCACAGTGGATTTAATTTGACTTTTTTGACAAGAAAGAAAAATAGAGGACTATGGGTAAGCCTAGTAATTTCTAAGGCAGGGACATGTTCAGCACAACTTTGTGGGCTGAAGGGCCTGTATTGTGCTGTAGGTTTTCTATGTTTTCTGTTTTTCTATTCATCATGTCTACACTTGATTAGCAATTGGATTGACAATGTCTTTTGTTCTTAAAACATCTGATCTCAAAGAATATGATATTGAAGTACAAATCTCCAATTTTCAGTTAACTTAAGTTACACTGTTTTCCAAGTCTGTATATCTGCAGTAAAATGCATTGCTAACCAATTCAAAGGCATTTTTTAAAAATTAAAAATGACCTCTGTTGACATTCAGTTGGGCAATCAACAATGTTGAAATAAATTCTTATTTTAGATCCATCTGTAAAACAATTTTGTTTTTAAGGGTAACTTTTTATATTTTCCCTTTAGGGTCCTCCTTGGTTTTGTGGTTTTGTAATGAACAGAGCCGTTGCTGAAAGGGCGAGTCTCTATACTTCTGGTTTTGTAGAAGCTGCTGCACACTTTGCATAAGAATTAGCTGATCAGAAGTACTCAGTGACAACAGAGTTATGAGTTCTTCAATACGTCCAGGTGAGTAGAATAAGTTTTGTCATTCTTCCACTGTTTTTGTAGACGCTGGTCTTTAAACTTCTTGAAGTTTTAAATCATTTACCTCATAGTTTACATTGTCTGTGTTTTTCTTTGAATGCTTTTCTACTTGGGATTGCCTGGAATTTTTCAAAAGTCTCATTGGGATAAAATACAGATTGTGCAACTTGAAGTCATATTCACTGTTGGATGCAAACAAGCACACCCAACTGCATAAGATTAAATGTTATTTTATAACTATGTTGCATATTAGTATTTTGTTAAGACTGTGAAGCAGATTAAATCTGAACAATTGTTGCTGGTTAAAAGATTTTGATGCTACTGAGAATTATTAATTGATTTACACACACTATTTGAATGTACAAGATCTTTTTGATCCTTGCATAGATTTAGGTTTATTTCATTGATAGATAAAAGTTATGTTTCTTTATTCATTTGCTGTTAAATATTTTATTTGGCACAACTCCTGTTTAAGTCAGAAATGAATTAGGTTATGTCTTTATTTCAAATGTGGAGTGGGATTGGGTATTAGGTGCCATATTTATCCATGGCGTAAAGGAAAAGAAAGAAATTGAGGATCTTGTAATATTTGTATTTTTTTTCAAAGATGTTATTCCATAGTAAGAAAAATTGATATGCTTATTTGCCCTATTTAACTTTTAAACTTAACTAGAGAAATGAACGTATTTAGTGAATGATCCTTTACAGGGATTGAGTGTTGCTGGATTGAACACAGTGATTATGTTTGTTCTATTTTTGTCAAGTGGATGTAAATATTCTTGATGAAACTTATTCATTGATCTTTCTCTCTCTCTGTCTCTCTCTGAAATTTACATTTACTTTGAAGCTGAGAGCTCCAAGTATCCAAAGTTTTTCATAATGTTGATGGATAGTATTAAATTTGTAAAGTTGCATGCAATTATTGTCCAGTTCACTTAATATTTGTGAATTGTGATAATGCCAATTATAGTATTAGTCCAGCAAAGTCAAATTCATCTAACTAAACTCACTGTGGCAGGTTCTGAAACTAAGCTGGAGAATAGCTGGTTGTTTTTCAACCAGCAGTAGTAATATGACTATGAGAACAGTTGGATTGTTGTTAAGTTCCATGCATTCACTTGGTACGGTCTACATGTGTCTTCTATTGTGCACAAGGCAAAAATGGATGGGAATGACCATTAGCTTGCCACTGATGTCCTTTTTAGTTTCATACTTCATTGCATTCCCTCTCAAGTATCCTGTCCATTTGGTTCAGCTTAATACTGATGTGAGTGAGGTCAGGATCTCGGTTGGTCAAAGCTGACCATGGATATTGCATCCAAGCTGTCTGGATATGCAAGCCTGGACAGTACGATATGGAGAACAAGCTGTTGCCCATGTAGCAGGTTCCCCCTCTGTGCACAACTGATAGACCCAAAGGAACGACAGTGACTGATACCGTTTGGTACCAGCAGCATCGCAGGAGTTACCAGTCAGCATTGAACTCAATGTAGGACTGCCTTAAAGACTCCAGCTCTGGATTTTTCCTTCGGGATTTGCTCCTAAAGCTTTCCCCATGAGTGGGTATAGCAGCAAGGCAGCGCAGGTTTGAGATCAGAGTTTTCCTTCTCCTAGATGAGCTGACGATGATGCCCCGTCTGTCTGGAGCAACTAGTATAGACTTACCCGAAACCCGTCTTTGCCCCTTCTCCTGTCAGTGGAACATACTGATATAGTGTTGATAAAAGGACACTGATCCTTTGTTAGCTATTTCTTGGGCTCACTTAGTGGGTGGTACTTGTCATCAAAAGTGGCGCAAGATTCGTAAGTTGTTAGTGCTGAAGTTGTAAGTGATCTAAAGTCATGCTCATATCTGTAGAGGCAATAACTTCTTTTGTTGGGTAGGAGGATTGTCCCAGTTATTTGGAAAATAGCTAAAAAGAAAGAAAAAATGTTAATGTGACTTTTTTTTACTGTATACCTGCTTTTCCCCCACAGCTAAGCAAACAGTATAACCTACTTGTTCCACTAAAGCAGTTTCTCAAGTGAGCTTCACTTGTACACTTGTTCCAGCCACAATCCTTGCCCCCTTTGAGAGATGGGTACCGTCTTCAAACAGAGCAAGCTAACTAAATTGTGCTATCTAATCAATCTGCTGAAGTCTCCAGCAACCAGAACAACATGGTGGATGTTATCATTATGGAAATGACAAATGATATGAATGAGGTCTGCTGCCTTCATTCCACTCAACAGATGCAAGTTGTTTGGGCAGCACAATCCATGCACCTGTTTTTCAGAGTTACTGTTTAGTAACTTGTTCAGTTCAGGAGTGTTGACTTATGAGATGGTAACTCTGTTAAATGAAACGTTTAGTGGTGTTGAGGATTACAGTTTTATTTTGTTCAACCTGACAACTAATTTGATGAGAACGAAATTGCTTCTTGAGGATTTCTTTAAAAGTGAAGTGCATCCTTTCTATTTACGCAGCATTTCCAACACTAGTAAAAGGATAATACTACATCCCACATCCTAATATTGTTTTTCCTTTTGTGCTATCTTCCTCTACTTATGATCCTTCTGGATGACAAGCGAAACAAAGCCTTTCATTGTATCTTGGTACATGTGACAACAGTAAATCACTTACCAATTAGCATCTTGCTATGGCTGATCTTTTCATTGGTGTAGAATTCTGTATCATGTAGGGAAGGTGCAAAGCCCCAAACTCAACAACAAATGTTTGTCTCTCTGCATCTGATCAACAGAAGGTGACAACATAAGCAACATATTGTAGGTGGTGTAAATTTGGTGTTACACAGAATATATTGGTCAGGCCGGATCAAAGATGGTGATGGATCAGCATTCAGGAGGGAAATCGACAATCTGGTTGAATGTACCAAAACAACAGACTCTCACTCAATGTCAGCGAAACCAAAGTGCTGATTATTGACTACAGGAAGAGGAAACCAAAGGTCCATGAACCAGTCCTCCCAGGGGGAATTGGAGGTGGAGAGGGTGAGCAACTTCTAAATTCCTTGGGGTTATCATTTCAGAGGATTCTCTTGGGACCAGCACATGAGTGCCATTACAAATATGGCACGGCAGAGCCTCTGCTTTCTTAGAACATGTGGAGATTCGGCATGTCATCCAATCCACTAACATACTTCAGTAGATGCACAATGGAGAATATCCTGACCGGCTGCAGTATGGCCGGGTACGGAACCACCAATGCCAAGAACAGAAGAACCTTTAAAATGCTGTGGACACAGCCCAATCCATCACAGGAAAAACCCTCCCCTGTACTGGGCACGTCTACAAGGAGCACTGCCTCAAGAAACCAGCATCCATCAAGGACCACCACCATCCAGGCCATGGTCTCTTCTCACTGCTGCCATCAGGAAGGAGGTACGAGAGACTTAAGTTACAACCGCCAGGTCCAGGAACAGTTTTTAACCTTCAACCATGAAGCTTCTGAAACAGCATGGATAGCTTCACTCACCTTAGTACTGAACTGTTTCCACAATTTATGGACTCACTCATGTTCTCAGTATTATTTATTTATTTATTTTGTAGTTAGTCTTCTTTTGCATATTGTTTTTTTGTCAGTCTTTGTGTTTAGTTTTTTCATTGATTCTATTGTATTTCTTTGACCTACTGTAAATGCCCACAAGAAAATGAATCTATAGGTACGTATACGTACCTATAATAATAAATTTACCTTGAACTTTGAATCTGCTAACATTTCAGGTCTTCGAGCTGGATGTCACCTTTTTATGGCATCGCCTTTGGAGATGTATTTGATGCTGCTGGCAGAGTTTACAGCACTCTCAGCTTTTTCTGATCCTGTGTAGTCGACTCTCCATACCAGACAGTGATGCAACCAGTTAAAATGCTCTCCGTCTGCAGATGTTTGCTAAAGTCTTTGGTGACATACCAATTCTTCTCAAACTCCTAATGAAGTACAACTGTTGGCATGCCTTTTTTAGTAATTTTAGTAATTTAGTCTTTTTAGATTCTCTGAGATGCTGACACCCCGAACCTGAAGCTGATCACCCTTTTTGTTGCTGATCCTTTGATAAGGTCTGGTGTGTGTACCCTCAACCTCCCTTCCCTGAAGTCTACAGTCAATTCCTTGGTCTTGCTGACGTGGTGTGCAAGGTTGTTATTGTGACATCACTGAACCAGCTGATCTACCTCGCTCCTGTACGTCTCTTTGTCACTATCTGAAATTCTGCTCAGAACAATTGTCATCGCAAATTTATAGACGGTGTTTGAGCTATACAATCACAGGTGCAGAGAGGGTAGAGCAGCAGGCTGAGACATCCTTGAGGTGCACCTCTGTTGATGGTCAATGAGGAGGAGATTTTATTCCAATCTGCACTTACCGCGTGGATCTGTTATCTGTTCTTGTCTTACCCTGTTCTACCTCAATGCACTGGTATATGACAACTATAAATGATCTATATGAGAAGTTTTTCATTGCATCTCCATATATATGATAATAATATAACAATTTCAATTCTGAATGGTACCAGACAGTGCTTGATTCTATTCTTAATAAGCACATTTCTGTGTAGTTGTAGCTAGAACTCAGATTTAGTGAAGCAAAAAAAATTTGAGGGTTTTTGCTGGAGAGAATAGAGAAACAAAGATAGCTGAGTAAGCTACTTGAAAGTTAGCGTAAGAATTTTCAAGTTTTTGCTTAACTTAGAGGAAATGAGGGTTAGTAACCTAATATTCTGTCCCAATGAAGTCTAATGTGAGATTGAAGGGTAGCAATCTCATCCATTAACTAGAAAAATGCAGATTCCTGGACTCAACAAGGTTCAATAGTTTCAGACAGTGATTGAACTATTCACATTTATATTTCTTGTAGACTCACTTGCAAATGGGACTAACTTAGTGGGATGATTAGCATACAGAAATTGACTAAATAGTCGGTTCCATGATGCTTTTTGACACTATGTAATCACCTTTGCTCCATCATTTCCTTTGTCATTTGATCTTTGCTGCGTTCTACTTAATCAGTGGGCCTTCCATTTTGTTCTTTCCTCCCTCCACCTTTCCTTTGCAGAGAAAAGATCTTTTATCTCAAACTTTCTGCAGTTCTGATCAAAGATCATTGACAAGAAATATTAACTCTGGATTTTTGAGGCTTCTGAGTACATCAGCATTTTCTGTTTTTATTATATCATTTAGACTCATTCCAATCCAAAAGTATTGCAGAACTAAACTGGTTTAAATTCAGCAGTAATAATATGTAAGTTTGGGTTATTAAAGAACTTGCACTGGAATAATTAGGAATGGAAATCTACTACTGACCTGTGCAAATGAGGCTTGAATTTGTTGTCTCTTTACGTAGGTTGATTAAGCCTGCTCATATATGTATTTTAATTTAAAAAGTCAAATCACAAACAAGGCAAAATCTGCAGATGCTGGAAATGTAAGCAACACAACATCAAAACGTCAACTGTTGACTCTTTTCCATAAATGCTTCCTGGTCTGCTGAGTTCCTCCAGCATTTTGTGTGTGTTGCCTGAATTTATTTGCAAACATTTAACAAACTGATTGGAAAAACTGCTGCTCTGGATAATGCTGAATTTTTTGAAGTTTTTTAAAAATCTGTATCAATCATTAACACATGTAACAGAAAGCTCTATTGCCATTCCTAACCTGTGTCTTGTTGGTTGGAGGAAATTTTACAGAATCTGAAAGTTGCTCACCCTGCAATACCTCATATTGGCTTACCCAACGAACCTGAGTGTAGCTGGCTTGTTGGAAATCACTACAAATAATAGTTTCAATATCTTTGTATATTTAGGGGGACTTAATTTATATACATCTTAATCAGTAGGTGGAAAAGTGGTTTTATACTTCCTATTCATTCCAGGATTTATCTTGAACCTGGATCAATTTAAGCTCAAGGGCTAATAACTAATGATGAATTTGGTCAAGGTTCTTTTTGAAGCTGTTAGCTGGGTTGTACTAGAATTGGTTCAGCACAACATTCATTGAAATAATTATCTTAGTGCACGTGTGTACTCACAATACAACTCATCTAGGTTATGTATGTTCTTATATATTAATATAATATGTTGCTTTTCCATTTCCATGTGTATAAACTGCACAAATCTGGGAGACTATTAACATTTTGCTAAGCACCTCAGGCATTCTGTCAGCCAACTCTCAGCTAGCTACAGTTTTCCTTTGTGATTCTGTAGTAGGTAAGGAGCAGGGGTTGAATAGGCTAGAGTTTTCCACTTGTGAGGCATGTATATAGGCCACAATCTAGACTTTAAATTCAATTTGCAGTAATAAGTTACAATCTGGATGCAGTAATCTCAAAAGAAAACTATGGAGGCTGATGATCAGACTGAAAATTGTGATGCTAAGTTCTCCCACACATCCCTCTGAACTGTTAGAGAGGATTGCAATCAAAAACGTACAGAAGTTCTGCAAATTAGGATGATAAGCAGTTTAAAGTCAAACCTGTTGTCTTTCTTATGTTTGTTTTACTTCCACATTTATTGGTAATTTAGGGAGAAATTTCTTTTAGCATTTAGCTTACTTTTTATTTTTGTTTGCACATATTATTAACTTTAATTAGTCCTGGTCAGTAAAGACAATTGTTCAGATTGTTCGGTCCAATAAGTACAAGCACCTTATTGCTGACATTAAAGCCAGCTACTAACTCTAAAGGGTTTAATAATACACCAGCAGATTTCCCAATGCAGTGAATCAGAGGTCATGCTTTTCATAATAGGGATCTCATGAATAAAGTGTGATGGACAAAGAGGGAAGTGTGACAGATAATGGAAGTGGTTTATGGAGCACATTTTTAAGGTGGTTTTGGAGAAGTTGGGTGTCCTTATTTAAAAAAAAACTAGGCAAAAGAGTTCAAAAAAATGATTTAAAATTTTCATTTCTCATTATGAGTTGTGGCAGGAGACTTTACATGTAGCAACACCATAAATGTATTTTCTGGGAGAATCATATTTTCCAGTTGTACTTCGGTGAAGAAACATTTATATTGGCAGGATAAAATGTAAAAAAACTAAAGCAAGAATTGTGATAACCTTCAGACGATTAGACTTTGGAGCAGAATTAGGCCACTTGGCCCATCGACTCTGCTCCACCATGGCTGATTATTATACCTTTCAACCTCATTCTCCTGCCTCCTCCACCTAACCTTTGACATCATGACTAACCAAGAACTCATCTATCTCCATTTATACTTAAAGACTTGTCCTCCACAACCATCCATGTTAATGAACTCCACAGATTCACCACCCTCTGACTAAAGAATTACCTTCTCATCTCTGTTCTAAATGGATGTCCCTCTATTCTTAGATGGTGTCCTCTGGTCTTACACTCCCCCACTCTAGGAAACTTTGTCTAGGCCTTTCAATATACAATAGGTTTCAATGAGATTCCCCCTCATTCTTCTAAATTCCTTTGAGTACAGACTCAGAGCTATCAAATGCTCCTCATGCATTAACTCTTTCATTCACACAATCATACTCATGAAACTCCTCTCGATCCTTTCCGATGCCAGCGCATCTTTTTGTACTTAAGGGGCACAAAACTGCTCATAATAGACCAAGTGAAGTCTGACCAATGCCTTTCAAAGCCTCAGCATCACATCATTGCTCTTACTTTCTAAAGCCTCAAAGTGAATGCTAACATTGCATTTGCTTTTCTTAACCTGCAAATTAACCTTAAGGGAACCCTGCTTTTATATCTTCTACCAAAGCCACTTCATTGCCCATTCTCCTAATCTGCTTCTCCTTGTGTAGACTCCCTTATTCCTCAAAACTACTTGTCCCATTTATCTATCGTTGTATCATCTGCAAACTTGGCCAAAAAGCCATCAATTCCATCATCAAATTATTGACATATAAAGTGAAATGCAGTGGTCTCAATATTGACCCTCATGGAACACTACTAGTCACTGGCAGCCACTCAGAAAAGCCTCCCTTTAGTCTGATTCTTTGCCTCCTGCCAATCAGCCAATTGTCTATCCATGCTAGTAACTTTTCTGTAATAGCATGGACTCTTAACTTGTTAAGCAGCCAGTGTGGCATCTTGTCAAAGGCCTTCTGAAAATCGAAGTAAACAACATTCAATGACTCTCCTGTGTCTGTCTTGTCAGTAATTTCCTCAAAGATTTCCAACAGATTTGTCAGGCAAGATTTCCTCTTAATGAAACCATGCTGATTTTGGACAATTTGATCATGAACCGCCAAGTACCTGAAACCCAATCCTTAACAATGGACTCCAATAACCTTCCCAACCACTGAATTCAAGCTAACAGGCCTATAATTTCCTTTCTTCTGCTTCTCTCCCTTTGCAAAAAGTGGAGTGGCATTTGCAATGTTCCAGTCCTCCACGGCCATTCCAGAATCTAATGATTCTTGACTGATCATTTCTAATGCCTTCCAAATCTCCTCAGCTTGTTCTTTCTAAACCTGGGGTGTAGACTGTCTAGTCCAGGCGACTTGTTTACCTTCAGAACTTAAAAATTCTGAAGAATCTTCTCTGTAGTAATAGCAACTACACTCATATCTGCCCTCTGACTCTCACAAATTTCTGGCATACTGCTAGTGTTTTCCGCAGTGAAGGCTGACACAAAATACTTATTCCGTTTGTCTGCCATTTCTTTGTCCCCTGTTACTATCTCTCTAGCATCATTTTCCAGTGGTCCAATATCTACTCTTGCCCCTCTTTTATTCTTTTTATATATATATTTATATATAATATGAAAAAAGCTTTTGGTATCCTCTTTAATATTTTTAGCTAGTTTACCTTTGTGCTCAGTAAAACATTTTAACCAAGAGGGTCTGTGGAGAAACCCCCTCAAATTTGGTGGCCTTTGAATTAGGTCTACATTCAAAACTGCTGCTGAGGATAAACATAATTATAATTTATGGATCAATCACATACCCAATCACAGGATTTAGGTGAGGCTGGTCACAACCTCAACACAACACAGTACAATACTGTATTAGTACACATGAATGAAGCTAATTTTCAGGGCAAATGGGAAACTATGACTTTCCAGGACACAGATGACTCTGCATTTGTGTATTCATGCATTTTTACATGGATACTGCACACTTATACATCATCTCAATGTTAAGCGTAGGCCTCCGTTAGTTTTGATAGACCGTGGATTTGCGCCTTGGAAAGTTTCCAGGGCACAAGCCTGGGCAAGGTTGTATAGAAGACCAGCAGTTGCCCATGCTGCAAGTCTCCCCTCTCCACAGCACCGATGTTGTCCAAGGGAAGGGCATTAGGACCCATACAGCTTGGCACCTGTGTTGTCGCTTAGCAATGTGTGGTTAAGTGCCTTGCTCAAGGGCATACACGCAGCCTCAGCCAAGGCTCGAACTAGCGACCTTCAGATCACTAGACAAACGCCTTAACCACTTGGCCATGCGCCAACTCAATGTTAAGACCATAAATTATAAGAACAGTATAAGGCTGTTCAGCTCGCATGTCTGGACCGTCATTCAATCATGGCTGATTTATTTAACCCAATTCTCCCACCTTCGCCCACAACCCTTAACCACTTTATCAATCAAGAAACTACCAATTTCTGCCTTAACTCTACCTAGTATCTTGGCCTTCATTTTCCTCTAATACCACAGATTCTCCACACTCTAGCTCAAGGAATTCCTCTTTGTCTCAGTTTTAAAGGAGGTTGTGTTTTCAGATCCTGGACTTTTCCATTAATGGAAACATCCTCTCCACATTCACTATCCAGATCGTTCAGTATTCAGTAGGTTTCAGTGAGATTTCCCCTCATCATACTGCCCTCTATCAAGTTCAGGGCCCAGAGTTATCAAACGCCCCTCATACAGCGTTTCATTCCTGGATATCCTTGTGAATGTTCTCTGGCCCATTTTCAGGGCAAGCACATCTTCCCTTAGATACAGTCCAGAAAATTGCTCACGATATTCCAAATGCAGTCTGAATAATGTCTTAGAAGGCTTCAGCCGTACAACATTGCTTTTAAAAATTAGCTTTATTTGTCATACGTGCATTGAAACATGCAGCGAAGTGTGTCGTTTCCATCAAATCAGCAAAGTCTGTGCTCAACACTATGCTTCCAGCGCCAACGTAGCATGCCCACAACTCAGAAACCCTAACTATACGTGTTTGGATTGTGGGAGGAACCCCAGAACTGGAGGAAACTCACCTGGTCACAGGGAGAAGGTACAAACTCCTTACATACAGTAGCAGTGGAAGTGTTACATTTATCATTATGCTACAGAGCTGCCCCCACTATAGTTCATATAGTGTTACTTCCTAGTCCTTTCAAAATAAATTATAAAATTGCATTTGCCTTCCTTACTGCTAACTCAAACTCTAAGCTAACCTTAAGGGATTTCTGAAACAAGACTCCCAAGACCCAAAGATGTTAGCATCTCTTATTAGGTTGCATTTTTAAAAAACTCAATCACTTAATGTTTCAGTCATTTAGAGAGCATTTACTTTTTGCATTATGTTTTGTGTTGAAATAAAATCTTCTGTGCAAGCCACTACATAAAATATTTGGATCAGGTACCTGATATTTTCCATGCTAGAAGTTAATCTGAAATTCATGTTATAGAAAACGCTTGCCTCCTTCCTTGATCCTCAGACTGTCTATCATTTATAGTGTAATGTGTGATGAGGAAATATGGCTACTGTTGGATAGGGGAAGCAATAAGAATTGGAAATAAAGATCAAACCTTTCTGCATCTAAAATACATATTCAGGATTAATACTTTGGGATAAGTAATCCTGCAAAATATTAATAACTTTTATTATATCATTACTGATCAATGGTGTAGATCCCTTACCCTGCAGTTCTGGACTCAAACTAGATAGACAGTATCTTAAAAATCTGGCCTGTCAATCTCTCTTAGAATTTTGTGCATTTAAGTAAAATTGATTCTCATTCTTTTCTCAGTTAATTCCCCCAGCCCAAGACAAAGTGTAATTGTGACTTTATACGGCATTGATTCCTGTGAAAATATATCATCCTCTGGTTCAGTGACCAAGACTGCAACACATTATTTCAGATGATGTGTCAAGAGCCCACTACAAATTCAGACTTCCGTACCTAATAATGCAATTTTGCAGCAGTGAAGTTCATTATGTGCCTGCCTTGCCTTCCTAATTATTTGCTGAACCTACATGTTTGCTTCACATCTCAGTAGCTCGCAGAGAATGATCCCTCTCTTTACTCGTAACTACAAGTTTCTATTCTAATGGCAGGTAATACCACATCTTTCCATATTACACTCCATCTGCCACCACCTTGCTCATTTGCTTAATCTGTTTATGCCTCTTTATCACCTTTTGTGTACTATCCTGTAACAAAACTTCTGAAAATCCACAGACAACATATTCTCCAGCATACTAGGGTCAGCCTTGGACTTTCTTGCTTTCTGCCTTGTGAAATATTTGGCATTGAATTTGTTTCTAATTGGTGTACTCTCAGAAAACTCCCCACAGGATTTTTCTGTACATGTAAGGATTAAAGATAGTCTTTTTCTTCTGTTGATTGTGGTCTATGCTGTGCCTTGAAAAAGTATTCAGCCCCCACAACTATTTTCACATTTTACTCTCTCCTTCTCTAAATTTAAAATATATTGAAGTAGGAATTTTTTGAGCTAATCTACAAAATATTATGCATCATATCAGATCAAAAGAAAAATTGCAAACCTTGTCAACAATTTACTAAAAATTAAAAACCAAAATTGTGAGGTTGAAAAAGTATTCAACCCCTTTGTAATTACTATGCTAGCATTCCTCGGGTGCAGTATATTATCTTACCAACTCACCCAATTTGTTAATGGAGAAAATTGGAGGATCAACAGTTTTCAATGAATTAATAAGAATAAAAACACCCTCTCTCTGCAAAATCCAACAATAAGGTAGATTTTCTTCAGGTCAAACCAAAATAAAGACAAAAGAGTATTCAAGATAAGTCAAGGAAATGATTGTAGAGTAACACCAATCTGGAGAAGGATGCAAGACCATCTCAAAGGAAATGAAGATACCTCAGAGCTCAGCGTGGTCCATTGTGGGGGAAAAATGAAATCACAACCTCACTGCTTAGGTTAGGCAGCCCCTCTAAATTGCCGAAATCAATGGCTGCAACTGGAGATGAACTTCATGGCTCCATAATCTCTAAGGCAGGCTTGCACTAAAAGGGTATTTATGGAATTGTGTCAAGGACAAAGCACTGGCTAAAAAAAAGCATATCCTTGCATGAAAGGACTTTGCAAAGCATCACTTAGAAGAGACTGTAGTTGTGTTTTGTTCTGTTTTTTTGTTGGTACAAAAGGGGCAACAGCTCTCTGTCCCTTGTTAGGGTGGGAGAGAGGCTGTGGCATGTTAGAATTGTCAGGCGAACAATTAATTTTTGTTGGACTGCAGATCATGGTCTCTCTGGAGCTTTGCTGTTGCTTGCTTTGGTGGCGGTGGGTGCTAATGTTTCCTACTGAAATAAAGGGGGGTTGGGTTGAAGCTTTACTGCTACTTGTGCAGGTGAGAGGGGAGAGGGGGCTTCGGGGTTTGCTATCATTCATTCTTTGCAGTTCTCTTTAGCTTTCATGGATGTCTGTAAAGACCAAGACTTTCAGGTCTAATATTAAATGGAGCTATTAAACCATTTAAGGTCTTGTGTCAGATGAGACTGAAGTGGAACAATATGGCATCGACGCTAAGTAGTACGTGTGGCATAAATCTAATATTGCACATCTGCCAGGCAACACCATCCCTACCGTAAAGAATGGTGAAGGTAGTATCATGCTATGATGACGCTTTTCAGCAGAGGGACTGGAAGTCCGGTCAAGATGATGGGAAGCTGAATGCTGCTAAATACCAAGAGATCCCGAATAAAAACTCACTAGCCTCTTCCAGAAAGCTTAAACTGGGGTTGAAGTTTGTCTTTCAGCACGACAATGACCCAAAGCACACTACCAGAGCAACCGTGGAATGGCTTCAAATGATGCCCTTGAGTGGCCCAGTCAGAGTCCTGACCTTAACCCAATTGAACATCTCTAGCAAGACCTTAAGATTGCTGTCCCCCACTTACCTGGCACAACGAAGATGGGCAAATCTTGCTCCATCACATTGTACAAAGCTAATAGAGACTTATTAAAAAAAGAGTACTGGTTGTAATAGTTGTAATAGTGGTTCAACTAAGTAGTAAGCAAAGGGGGGATGAGTACTTTTGGATTGCTGACATTTCAGTTTTTGACTTTTTAGTTTTCCTTGGTTTTTGGGCTCTGCTGTGGGGGGAAGGAAAAAGTGATTCACAATTAAAAATTCTCACTGAAATTGATCAGAGTCCCTAGTTGTAATAAGCATTTATGTCAGCAAAGGGTTAGGGGCTGAGTACGGTACTTTTTCAAGATGCTGTAGATGTATTATGTGCCTGGATGATGTATTTTCAGAGTGATCACCATATGCTTACACCAAAAAGCACGTTGTGTATGCAGAATGTCTAAGCAAGACATCCTACAGGTGACCAATTTATATTGAGCAAGATTTGTTCTAAAATATCAGAAGGATAGGAATTTAAATTATGTATACTAAGAGCCAAGTCATGTTGTGTAACATGCTGTCACAAAGTTATGAACTTGCCTGCAAATACGGTCAAAATAAGTCCAAGACAACTTTTCTGATGGTCAGACAATGGTGCATCAGATCTGCCATTGAGCACAGTGGTGCTGTAACGACTCGGTGGCTGGGGGAACCTCAAATTCAAACCCAACTTTAGGTCATGGATGGCTGTTGTACGAACAATGGCCCAATTTGTATGGGGTCACTGACACTGTAGGGAAGTCCTCTAATTATTTTTGCTTTAGCTTTTACTTTTTGTTACTTTGTCTTTAATTATGTCAATTAATGGGGAAGGGGATTACACTGTAAAGTATCAGGGACTGAATGGGCTCAACATTTTGGGAAATACCTCTAACTATCAGAAATATCTAAAATCTGAGATGGAGGTAACTAAAAACATTTGCAGATGACAAAAAAAAAGATGGTAGATGGTGATGAAGGATATCAAAAATGACAGGGGGAGCCTGATCAGCGAGGTAAGTGGGCAGGGAATGCCTTTCAGTTTGGTGAGTGGTAACTATGGCATTTTGGGAAGTCAACCCATGGTAGGACTTGCACAGTGGGGCATGCTGGAGAAGAAAGTGACTGTGAAGTACAAGTACATTGAAAGTGGGGGCACAGGTAGACTGGGTGTTGAAGATGACGTTTGGCTTTCTGGCCTTCATCGGCTAGGGTTAGGTCCTTTTGTTGCAGCTGTACAAAACACTGAGAACACACTTGGAGTTGTGCACAGTTTTGGTTATTCTGTTATTGGAAAGATACCGTTAAGCTGGAAAGAACATAAAAAATTATGAAAATATTGCCAGAACTGAATTATAAGGAGAAGTTGGGCAGGCTAGGATAAGTCCTTAAAGCACGGGAGATTAAGGAGCGACTTCTGAGGTGTTAAAATCATGGCTGGCACAGATAAAGTGAAAGCAGCCTTTTCCTTCAGGAAATGGAAAAAAACATTAAAAAAAATAGAGGTTTAAGGTCAGTGAGGAAAGACTTGGAAGGAAGCTGAGGGAAAACTCCGTCACACAGAGGTTGAAGCTAGCTATTAGAGAAAGTGGTGGAGGGAGGAGGGAGGTACAATAACATTTAAGAAACATTTGGACAGATAAACTATCCTATCACTATAGTAGTTAGCAGTATACCTGTTAACAGGATGAATGGCCACAGAGGAACACCACACTGACTGACTGCCTACTCCCCTTTTCCTGGTCGTCATACCTGTCTGTAGACTTCACCTTGAGTGTGACCAACTCACTAAAATTCTAATATATGATATCTGCAGTCTCCTAGATGGCCTTAAATATTTATTTTTATTTATTTATTGAGGTCATGCGGAATAGGCCCAGCTGGCCCTTCAAGCCATGCCACCCAGCAATCCTCGACTTAATCCTAGCCTAACACAGGACAACTTTCAATAACTAATTAACATGCCAACTGGTACGTCTTTGGACTGTGGGAGTAAACCCATGCGGTCATGAGGAGAATGTATGGACTCCTTACAGACAACAGTGGGAATTGAACCCGGGCTGCTGGTACTGTAAAGCATTGTGCTAAACATTACATTACTGTGCCACCCCACATATATCCACATCCAATTACTTGACCTAGTTTGTCAGGGGCTGCAGCTCGGCACACCACCAACAGATGTAGTTATCATCTTTTCTTACTTGTGAACTTTCACTTCCCCAATCTCATTAATTCTTCCCCAAAAGTCCACTTGGCTTAACCTTACCTTCCCTTTATTGGATGAAGTGTCCTCTAATTAGCCAATCAATGAGACTTGCTTTTTTAAAAGCCCTTGTTTTTACTTCAAGCAACGGGAGCACATACTCTGTCTCTTCACACCAAATAAAGCTGCATAAAGTAAGAAAATATGGGGACTCTTTGGACAAAATAAACAAAAGGAGGAGAAAGATGTATCAAGTGATGATGTAGAATACAATGCTCCAGCCAAAATCCACAAACTTGACTCTCTGGCGGGCCAAGCACCATACACAAAATGGCAGAGGAACTCAACAGGCCAGGCAGCATCTGTGGAAAAGAGTAAATAATCAACATTTCTGGCTGAGATTCTTCATCAGGAATGGGGGAGGTGAGGAAGTTAGGCCTATTGTTTCTGCCTGCTCCTTCCCTTCAGAATGTGTGTCAATGTATATCAACTCCATTTTGTGCCTCTTAGTTCAGTCCCCCTCTACATATGTGACACTTCATTTGCTCTCAATCACTTCAACCACTTCAAGTTCCCTGGCCCTGATTGTCTCATATTCACTCGAGATGTTCTGTTCTGATACATTTCTATTCAACATCAAGAAGGCCTTAAAGCTCTCTGCTTCTTTTTAAACAACAGACCTAACTAATTCCTCTTCCCTGCCACATTCCTCCATATGGAAGAACTGGTTCCTTTCTCTTTTGGCTCCTGCCAGTCTCTCCAAGTCCAAGGTGTAGCAATCAGCAGCCTCGTGAGCTCCAAATGTGCCTGCTTTTTTGTTAGCTACGTGGAAAAGTCGATGTTCCAAGCTAAACTGGGAACACTGGCTGACTCTTTCTGCACTACATTGATGCTGCTTCCTGCACCCATGCTGAGCTTGTCAAATTCATCAACTTTGCCTGTAACTTCCATCAATAATTACTTGATTCATCTCAGACACCTCCCTCCACTTTAATCTCTCTGCCTCCATCTCTGAAGATACAGTCTACTATATATTTTATAAACCTACACCTATCTCCACTGCACCTCTTATATAATCATTGCTGGTAGAATCTCAGGTGGTGATGAGAGGGTGTACAGGAGTGAGATATGCCAACTAGTAGAGTGGTGCCACAGCAACAACCTAGCACTGAACGTCAGTAAGATGAAAGAGCTGATTGTGGACTTCAGGAAGGGTAAGACAATGGAGCACATACCAATCCTCAGAGGGTTCAGAAATGGAGGGAGTGAGCAGTTTCAAGTTCCTGAGTGTCAAGATCTCTGAGGATCTAACCTGGTCCCAACATATTGATGTAGTAATAAAGAAAGCAAGACAGTGGCTATACTTTATTAGGAGTTTGAAGAGATTTGGCATGTCAACAAATACACTCAAAAACTTCTATAGATATACTGTAGAGAGCATTCTGACAGGCTGCATCACTGTCTGGTATGGAGGGGCTACTGCACAGGACTGAAAAAAGCTGCAGAGGGTTGTAAATCTTGGGTGCTAGCCTAAAGAGTACCCAGGACATCTTCAGGGAGCGGTGTCTCAGAAAGGCAGTGTCCATTATTAAGGACCTCCAGCATCAAGAGCATGCCCTTTTCTCTTTCTTTTCTTTTTCAATCTTTTTATTATTGTTATTAATATCAACAAAATAAAATTGATACATAGATAATGGGATTACAAACATACACATTTCGACTGAACATGAAAGAATACATAAGCAATGATTACAGTATAAATGAGTATTCCCAAATCATGGACGATACAATATATAAATAAACAAGGCAAACCTAGGTATATCATAGTATATATTTTTAAAAAAACAGAAAAAAGAAAAAGAAAAAAAATTATGCAAAAGAAAACTAATCTAATAATCTAATAACTAATAAAGAAAACAAAAAAGAAAAAATGAAAACAAAAGGGCTGTTTATAATATCTCACAAAAATACAAAATCATCAGTGTCATCAACTCCGATCCTCTCAACATATATAAAATTGAAACTGGAAAAACAAATAGGCTTGGAACAGGGTCACATTACATCATATGAAAATATTGAATAAATGGTCTCCATATCTTTTCAAATTTAATAGAGGTATCAAATACAACACTTCTAATTTTTCTAAATTTAGACATAACATAGTTTGAGAAAGCCAATGAAATACGGTAGGAGGATTAATTTCTTTCCAATTCAACAAAATAGATCTTCTAGCCATTAATGTAAGAAATGCAATCATTCGACAAGTGGAAGAGGATAAATGGAGTGAGTCCATCATTGGTAAGCCAAAAATTGCAGTAATAGGATGTGGTTGTAAATCAATGTTCAATACCGCAGAAATAATATCAAAAATATCTTTCCAATAGTTTTTCAAAAGCGGACACGACCAGAACATATGAGTTATAGACGCTATCTCAGAATGACATCTGTCACAAATAGGATTTATATAGGAATAAAAACGAGCCAATTTATCCTTGGACATATGAGCCCTGTGCACAACTTTAAACTGTATTAATGAATGTTTAGCACATATAGATGATGTATTAACTAATTGAAGAATTTTATCCCAATTCTCAATAGGGATAGTAAGGTTAAGTTCTCTTTCCCAATCATTTTTAGTCTTATAAAAGGGCTCTGAACGTATCTTCATAATTATATTGTAAAGTTTTGATATTAGTCCTTTCTGAAAAGGATTTAGTTCAAACAAATTCTCCAAAATACCTGAAGACACAAAATTTGGAAAAGTAGGAAGTACAGTCTTTAAGAAATTCCTAATCTGTAAATATCTAAAAAAATGAAATCTAGGCAAATTATATTTATTAGATAATTGCTCAAAAGACATAAAACAATTATCCAAAAATAAATCGGAAAATCGTAGTAATCCTTTAATCTTCCAAGCTGAATAAGCTTGGTCTATAATAGAAGGATAAAAAAATCAATTGGATACAATAGGAATATTTAAAACAAACTGAGTCAATCCAAAAAATTTCCGAAATTGAAACCATATACGTAAAGTATGTTTAACTATCGGGTTGTCAATTCGTTTCAGCAATTTAGAAAGAGCAAAGGGAAGAGAAGTCCCTAAAATAGAACCCAATGCAAATCCTTGTACAGATTTAATTTCCAGGTTCACCCAATGAGGGCTAAAAGATATATCCCAATCCTTTAACCAACATATCAAATATCGGATATTAACTGCCCAATAATAAAATCTAAAATTAGGCAATGCCAATCCACCTTCCTTCCTTGCCTTCTGTAAATAAATTTTACCTAACCTAGGATTTTTATTCTGCCATATATATGAGGAAATTTTTGAATCAACATTAGCAAAAAAAGATTTCGGAATAAAAATAGGTACCGCTTGAACTATATATAAAAACTTGGGAAAAATAACCATCTTAATAGCATTAATCCGACCTATCAGAGATAAAGATAGTGGTGACCACTTAGTAAACAAACATTTAATCTGATCGATTAAGGGTAAAAAATTAACCTTAAATAAGTCTTTATAGTTTTTTGTGATTTTATTCCCTAAATAAATGAGTCATTAACTAATTTAAAAGGTAAATTTCCATAAATTGGAACCTGTCTATTTAAAGGAAACAATTCACTCTTATTAAGATTTAATTTATACCCGGAAAAATCACTAAATTGAGCCAACAATGATAAAACTGCAGGAATGGATTTCTCAGGATCAGAAATAAATAATAATAAATCATCTGCATATAATGATAACTTATGTATATCTGTCCCACGATTAATCCAAAAATGTTCTGTGATTCTCTGATGGCAATTGCCAAGGGTTCTAAAGCAATATCAAATAATAATGGACTAAGAGGACAGCCTTGTCTAGTACCCCGAAATAAACGAAAAAAGGGAGATCTTTGATTGTTAGTAAGCACCAAGGCGACTGGAGTATGATATATCAGTTTAATCCAAGAAATGAATGTCGGACTAAAATTAAACTTCTCAAGCACATTAAATAAGTATGGCCATTCAACTCTATCAAATGCTTTCTCTGCATCTAATGAAATGACACATTCTGAAGTGCTATGTGAAGGAACATAAACAATATTCAATAATCTCCTAACATTGAAAAAAGAATAGCGATTTTTAATAAAACCGGTTTGATCTTCCGAAATAATCTGGGGTAATACCTTCTCCAGCCTGGATGCCAGTAACTTGGAAAAGATCTTAGAATCTACATTCAATAAAGCTATTGGTCTATAGGATGCACAGTCAGTAGGGTCTTTATCTTTCTTCAATATTAAAGAAATGGAAGCTCTATAAAAATATTGTGGCAAATTGCCCAATCTAATTGCTTCTTCAAAAACAGTGCATAACCAAGGAGAAAGAGTAGCGGAAAAACATTTAAAAAATTCTACTGTATACCCATCTGGACCTGGTGCTTTTAATTTTGGAAAATTCAATTTCCCAAGAAAATCACACATGGTATTACAATCATGAGGGAGCATGCCCTTTTCTCACTGTTACTATCAGGTAGGAGGTACAGAAGCCTGAAGGCATATGCTCAGTGATTCAGATACAGATTCTTCCCCTCTGCCACTCAATTCCTAAATGGATATTGAACCCTTGGACACTACCTCACTTTTTAAAAAAAAATATTGTCAGGATACTGAAGCAGGGACCCAACTGCAGACCAAGTACTGTGCACACTGTGATATTTACTGAGTAGCAAATCCAGGGGGGCAATAAAGTCAGTGTCAAAGTTCAGACAGAGATCAAAACATCCAGAGAAATCTGAAAACCAGAATCAGGAAACAGGCAGAATTGATATTCCAATGGACAGAGTACAGATACAAATGCTGAAAAGGCTCAGGAAAATTCACTGGCACAATCTAGCAACAAGCAGGTGAAAACACAGGACTGAAATACACTGAGCAATGAACAGAGAGGCAGGTGATAGGTGGAGCACAATGAGACACAGGTGGCAGCAATACAGGTAATAATGAGAAACGGACGAGAGACGGAGTACTCAGTAATACAGGGGCCGGAGTAGAGCAGGAGCAGGGACAGGAGCACATGGCAATGCAAAACCACAGAGAGCCTGAGGGAAACACAAAAAGACAGAGTTCAACTGGACGTACTGTCAAATATACAGTATTTCTGTTTTTTGCACATGTTTTAATCTATTCTATCTATATGTATACTGTAATTGATTGATTTATTATTATTATATGTATTTATTTTTCTCTTCTCTATTATGTATTGCAATGAACTGCTGCTGCTAAGTTAACAAATTTCACGTCACACGCTGGTGATAATAAACCTTTTACTGATTCTGATTCCCACCCTGTCATTTGTAAAAATATTATTCCTTTTCTCTGTTACTTTGCCTGCATTTGTTCTCAGGATGACACTGTCCCTTCCAGAACATATGAGATTACCTCCTTCTTCAAAGAACAGGGTTTCCTCTCCTCTACCATCAATGCTCTCCTCCCTTGCATTTCTCCATATTCTGGAAATCCATCCTCACCCCATCTTCCTGTCACAATAACCCCCCCCCCCCCCAACCCCCCGAACTCTGCTCTGTGCTGGCACTGCTGTCTATGCTCTACACTTATCCACTCATCCATTGCCACTGCTCTCCCTCCTGAAAGCAGAACAGGTACTACATTTGCTCCTTCACCTCTCCCTCATCACCATTCAGGGCTGCAAACATTCATTCCAGGTGAGGCCACACTTCACCTGTGAGTCTGTCACAGTCATCTACTGTAAGGGGCAGCTTTCTTTATGTCAGTAAGACCAGCGTAGATTGAGGGACCACTTTGTTAATCATCTTCATTCCGTATGCCACAAAAGGTGGGGTTTCCCAATGGCCACTAATTTTAATTCTACTTCTCATTCCCATTCTGACCATGGTCTCCACTACTGCCATGATGAGAGCACCCTAAGTTTGGAGAAGCAACACCTCATATTCTATCTGCGTAGCCTCCAACTTGATGGCATGAACATCAATTTTTCTATCTTCGGGTAACTTTACCCCCACCCCTTTTCTATTTTTCCATTCTGGCTCCTCTCTTCTCTCTTCTCTTTTCCTCATCTTATCATTTCCCTCAGGGGCCCCTCCTAATTCCATGTCTTCCATGGTCCACTCTCCTCTCCTGTCAGATTCATTCTTCTGCAGCCCTTTACATCTTGCTCCTATCACCTCCCAGCTTCTTGTTTCATCCCTCCTTCCCCTACCGACCTACCATCACCCTCACCAGATTTCACCTGTCACTCACCAGCTTGTACTCCTTCCCCTATCCATATCTTCATGTACTAGCTTTTCTCCCCACCCCCCCCCCCACCATCCTTCCCAGTCCTGATGAAGGGTCTTGGCCTGAAATAGTGACTGTTTATCCCTCTCCACAGATTCGGCCAGACCTACTGATTTCCTACAGCATTTGTGTTTGTTGCACTGTATGGAATGATTTGTGTGCATTTGTGCCTGACACATTCTGTAAGGATAAGGCTGTCGACATTTGGATGGCAAATCCGTTGTCTGTACCCTTTTCAGATTGAAAACAAATATTCCACTGCTCTCCATTAAATTGTTTGTCAATACTCAGTTATCAGTTCAATTTCCCCATTACATGAACCAAAAAAGGCTACAGACCTGATGTTATCAAGCAATTATCTTTATATAACTGTACACTATTATCCATCTGACTGTTCACAGTATTAACCGTACAGTATACAATTTTCATTGATGCACCATTGGAAGCATTCTATCTGAATACATAAAGTCTTGGTATGGGAACTGCTCTGCACGAGACTGCAAGACACCGCAGAGAGTTGTGTACACAGCTCAGCACATCACAGAAATCGACCTACCCGTTGTGAACCCTGTCTATATATCTTGCTGCCAGCATAATCAAAGACCCCACCCACCCTGGACTTTCTCTCTTCTCCCCTCTCTCTTTGGCCAGAAGATACAAAAGCCTGAAAGTGCATAGCACCAGGCTCAAGGATGGTTTCTCCCCATTGTTATCAAACTCTTGAATGGACCTCTTGTACGATAAGCTAGACTCCTGATCTCACTATCAACCTTGTTATGATCTTGCACTTTACTGTTTACAGAATATTGTCTGTAGCAGATACCCTTTATTCTGCATTTGGTTGTTGTTTTGAACTTCAATGCGCTATGTAATGATTTAATCAGTATGAACAGTATGCAAGATGAGATTTTCATTGTACCTAGGCACATGCAACAATAATAATTAAAAAAGAGCAGTATCAATACATGTTTCATTCCACTACCCCGATGAAGTACCAATGTGCTTCTTTATACAAATGGTGCAACCCCTCCAGCTTTACAGGAGGTGCAGGAAGGTAACTCTAACACCTGAGATGCTCTTGTCTGATATGTTTAGGCTTTTGAAGTTCACGAGAACCCCACCACTACCCTCCACGACTCCATGTGTGCTGGAGAAGTGTTAATGATCTGTTGCAAGTTTGCTCATGATGCAATTACAGTAAGCATCCTTATGGAGAGTGTGAAGCAGTGGTGGTGGGTGGCTGTTAGAGTGGGCAGCGTGGACTTTGATTTCAACTTCCATTTCTGTAGCCCGGGGACCATTTTCTCAAGGCCTCTTGCAATTTATTATCAGCAATGAGCAATGACTGCTGCAAGTAAGCAACAAGGCCCATGCTAAAAAAAAACTGATGGCAGAACTCAGTGGGGTGAGTTCCTTGACCACATGACCCACTGCTTGACGTGCTGAGTTCCTCCTGCAGCTTGATATTATTTTGCTACAGATTCTGGCATCTGTAGTCTCTTTTGTCTCCAGCCAAGAGGCTGCCCTTCTGTTTAAAATGGTATTCATCATTTGCAAGCCCTCTGTAAATTCTGTGAATGCCTCTCCTAAACGGAGCTATTTCTAGCTTGGCAGATTAATAATTAGGAAATTGTGTTTCTTCTGCAATTTTATTTAAGCCATAAACTTAATGTGTTCTGTATGGAATGGAGCATTTAAAAGATACATCTGTCATTTATTAAACTATTGTACAACCATCCACCTTATATAGACCTCTTGTTCTATTTTTGTAACTTCTGAGATTTTATTTCCAGAGATTAAACATGTTTGGCAGAGATTGCTTTGACTATATTTAAGATCTCCAGCTAACTTTGTGAAAAGGGCTGGGTTCATTTGATATTATTACTGACATAGAAAACACTTTATAAAGCCACATGGAATAACACTATGTCCCTGTTTCTTAGGTAATGGCCCCAATTTAAAGAATAAAAGTTGGACTTAAGTACAGTTCCATTAATTCTTTTACCATTTCAAATTCTTTTAATGTGTATTCATTGACTTTTATCTTTTTAAAATCATGAACTAGATTTTCCAGTATCAGTGTATTGCTTATTTCTTGCATTGTGACACAAAATTGTCAATGTATCTGGGGAGTTCTGCACAAGCCATGGAGCTTGTTCCACCAGGCATTACACTCATTTGGCAGTTCCTGTATTACTTAAGTCTGTCAAAATACAGGGTTGAGCTGGCTGACATGCGGTCTGTTGGAAAAATACTTACGTTCACTTGTGCAGCGTTTGCTTTTAAACTGCTATGTTAAAGATTTCAAATATAAAACTGATTTGCAAAATGCAGCAGCAGCCTCGTCGCGTTAATGACACAACTGTATCGTCATCAACATCATCATTATGTACCGTGTCGTATGATGTGGACAATCAAGTTCCCATGATGTTCTGACAAATTTTCTCACAGAAGTGGTTTCTCAGTGCCTTCTAGGCAGGGTCTTTACAAGATGGGTGACCCTAGCCATTATCAATACTCTTCAGAGATTGTCCACTCTGGTATCAGTGGTCGCATAACCAGGACTTGTGATGTACAGCAGCTGCTCATACAACCATCCACCACCTGCTTCCATGGCTTCACATGACCTTGCTCAGGGCTAAACAGGTATTATACCTTCCCCAAGGGGGACCTGCAGTCTAGACTTACACCTCTTTGGTAGAGATGCATCTCCACCACCTATATATATATAGGTATATCTCCACCTGTACACTATATAGAGCATATAAAATGTGTAAAGGTGACATTGGTCAACTGTAATACCCAAATGTCCTCTTGCCCTTTGTAAATGAACAATGGAATTTCATTTGCCACACAGTGTAAACCTTGCACAAGAATGCAAGTCTTTGCAACATAGACCTCTTCTGTGCTTATGCTCTTCCAAAGGAATATCAGTTTATTTAAGGTTTATTGGAGTTGAATTAGAATCAGAATCAGAATCAGGTTTATTATCTCCGGCACGTGTCGTGAAATTTGTTAACTTAGCAGCAGCAGTTCAATGCAATACATAATAGAGAAGAAGAAGAGAAAATAATAAATAGTCAATCAATTACAGTATACGTATATCGACTAGATTAAAAATTGTGCAAAAACAGAAATAATATATATTTAAAAAGTGAGGTGGTGTTCACAGGATCACTTCATTCCAGAAGAATTTAGTAAAATATTGGGTGAAGGGTCAGATCATTTATTTTTTGTTGCTTTTTACAATGAGTGATTGAATACTGGCCCTATTGGCTCTTCACATGGCCAGGATCATAAAGTGAGGGGTCAAAAGGAAGGAGTTTACTGAAAGACATCACAAAGCTGCAGGCTTGGAGAGCCAGTTCCTAAAAAAAATACTTTGGGAGCACATTCTACTTTCATTAGTCAGAGGAAGCTAATGTTTTGTAAGATGATGGTGAAGGAGACACACGTTTGCTAGCTGCTGCAGTCAGAAAACCAGACAGCAGTCAAAAGTCTGTACTTGGTGTGCTCAGGCTGTGGAGTAAAAGTTGTAGCTGCTCTTAATTGCTTCACTTCCACATTGTTCCATGCCTCAGTGGCTGATACATTTTCACCATGTACAGCATATTGCTACATCACACTGCTCTCTGCTTTCAAAGGAGGAAGCCTTCTGATTTGAAAGTCCCAGAGTTTTTTTAGCATCACAGAGGTTGAGCGAGCTTTCACAAACAGTTCCAGGAATTCTGAACTCCCGATATCCTAGTCGAAAAGCTGCTCATCGTCCACATGTCTGCCTGAGAAGTGTGCGCAATTCATTCAGGCAGTCCATTACGCTTGCTGTCTTTAAGCTTTTACAGGATAGATGGATAGTTTGTGGGGAATGAGAACTATCTGTGCTTTGCCTAGCACCTCATTACAGTCTGAGTTGAGGGCTCCCGATCATGCTGGAGTTATCATTTTTGTCACAACTGGGGCCAATGAGGAAAAGATTAGGCTCTGCTGTCTGAGTCACTTCACTGCTGTGATAGTCCCCTGAGAGAGTTGTCTGCTAAATGTTACAAATCCTGTCCATCACAAAGGTAGAGCTCTTGCCAGCTGTGTAGTGGCATAAGGATGCAGAACAGATGTATGGGAGCAGATGGTGAGAAAGAGGGGCATCTCCAAACTGGCATCAGGTGCTGAATTGTCATGGGTGAAGTATCATTTCAGAGACTAGAGTGCTGCAGTGCAGTAAAAAACCCCTTATCTAAGCTCTTTCCAGCACTTCCAGGACTCTTCGTTAAAAATTCTTTGAATCTTCTATGATCTGAAAAGGCACTAAAGAGTGCTTTATCTGATTCAACATAAAGCACAACTAATCCCATTAACAACCACGAGCTTTCCCTGCAGTCCAATATTAATGCAATGCCCGCTAAATACAAGTGTGAATGCTTCTTCCCATTACAAATAGAAATCTCAGTCTGTGCCACAGAGAAGACAAAGCAACTGGCAGCTTTAAAACAACTGAAGGTGGTTTTCCAGGTCACATCAATTAACTTCACCAGATAATATATTTCATTTTGGGTTGGGTTCGCTGGAAACATTCATATTTCTGGCCATGGAACTGAATTTTCAACCAGAATCCTATTTCCACATCTGTCTCTGATAGCATTAATGTTCATGTTGTTAAGCTCTTTAGGGAATTTGTTGAATTTATTGATTAATCGCACAGTTTGTGGATTGGTCTCTGTCATTTGTGTTATGAGGTGTTTCTGCTTTCTAGTTGCTCCTTGTTTGATATTTTGGGCAATTCTGAATTGAGGTGGCTTGCGAATACCAAACACTGAGCTTAACTGAATATGACTAGACTCTTTTGATTTTTGTGTGGTATATTATGTGGTTTTTACTCTTTTTGTTGCCATTTATGCAATTAGTTTTTTTTTGCATGGTGGGGGGGTGGTTGATGCTGTTTTTCTTTGAATGGATTTCATTTTTTTTTCTTTGTTTTGTGGCTGTCTGTGGAGAAGACGAATCTCAGGGTTTGATACTGCATACGGACTTTGATAATAAATGTTCTTTGAATCATAAGTCTAGCTTTGCAATGTGTTATCCTTTGTTATCCTAACTACCCATCTGTTTCTGGTCTTAGTAAAAGAACAATTTTTAGAAGCAAATTTAAACACTAAATCTTCACCAAAGTGGTTGAGAAGATTTGGAAGCTGAAATGTACAATTAGCGAGATTTTATGCCAGGCCTCTAAGGAAGGCCCTTGATTTTGACGATGACTTGCTTCCACTATGGTTTTGTGGGTTTGAGGTGTCTGATGAAACTTCCACAGATGGGACGGGAGGTGGTTGATGAGGTTGGTGGGTAGGTGGGTGGTTCGTGAGATGGTATACTCCATCCGCCGTTTACACTTCTGTGTGTTTTTCGATGCATGGACACAGATTTCTCAATCTCTTCCTGAATGCTTCATCTGCTTTTTGAGTGGTTATGGGTCTGACGTTCCCAAAAATAGGCATTCTCTGATGTCATACTGAAACTAAGAGATTTGGTATTTGAATTTGGGGTTAAAGAAGTCATCAAAACATCATATGTAACAATTGATGGACCATTTGCAAAGAAAATAAAACTGAAATTGTCTCTTAACTCGTGTATAATTATCAGTCCTTTTAACATGAAAACTTAGTTTTATAAATGTATACCTTGTGGATATGTTATGATACAAAGCACTGGAAGACATTTTTTTTCTGAGTTAGATATTGTTCCCTTTTTTTATGGATAATGTCACACCTCACTATCAGAGCTGGGTAAGCGTGCCCGGTGAGGGACACCAGTTGGAAAAAAAACCAGATAGTAAGCCACAACAGCAAGTTAGTGCCAGGTGAAAAAAAAATCCAAAAGCTGCCCAAAAGTCGTGAAGAAAAAAAAAGTATTTACAAATAGACAACTGAAAGCAAACATGTATGTACAAAAATTGAGAAATACACAGATGCTTTCTCCACAACACACTTTGTCTTTAACTTTCCATTAGAACTATTCACCAACTGCCCAATCCAATCCCCACACCCCTCAGCAAAGCCAAACTGAGAGTTTAAATCTGCCTGCTCCCACAAATGCAGGCATTATTTTAGGATGCCCCAAACTGTCCCACTGGTCTTTTGGGGCTGTTCTGCTGTCTACCCCAATGTAATGAAGGGAGTGAAAATAAATGAAACTGTTTGGAATGCCTATGTCTAGAATACTTACTTTTTATGAGTTGTAAACCAGAAAACACGTTAACTGAAGGGATTGTTTTGATTGGCCAAGCTAGCGATTGTTTTACTGTTGCAGTGTGTAAATGGTGAACTCCCAAGGACTGTAGAATGGAAGGGCGAAATGTATGAACTATGGAGGAAACTAGACCAGGGACAGAATGAGGAGGAGAGACTAACTGGGCAAAGGGGCAAGGTTAGCGGGAGAATTAGCATTGCCAACCTGTCACAGGCAATGTGGGCTTGAAATTGTAGCACATGCTTAATACTAAACAGTACACAGAAACGAGGTTTAACAAAGTTTGAGACTTAGAAAGCAAATATTTCACAGAATGTGTAATTGCCTCATACAACTCATTTCCCTCAATATTGGTAATGAAGAAAATAGAGCAGATTCTCAAAATGAGTTATAAAAACAGAAGAATCATCAGCAAAGCAGATGTTGAGTGAGATTAAAAGGAGCGTAGAAATGGAGACCCAGTATGTATAGAAGTCCTATGTGAAACAGCGGCTTGATGACTTTAAGCGAGCGTCTAGCTGAACAAAGAGCTGGGAAATTATAGTTTCTTCAGAATGTTCTTTTCTGCTTGTTGGCTTGTCCTAGCAGATAGAAGCAAGGCAGGTACTTCAGACCTAAGATGTATGCATCTTGTGCTATGCAGGAATAATATATTTTATTTAGATGAAGGGATTAAAAGTAACATTAGCAAATTTGCTGATGACACAAAGCTGGGTGGCAGTGTGAAATGTCAGGAGGATGTTATGAGAATGCAGGGTGACTTGGACAGGTTGGGTGAGTGGGCAAATGTATGGCAGATGCAGTTTAATGTGGATAAATGTGAGGTTATCCACCTTGGTGGCAGGAACAGGAAGGCAGATTACTATCTAAATGGAGTCAAGTTAGGAAAAGGGGAAGTACAACGAGATCTAGGTGTTCTTGTACATCAGTCAATGAAAGCAAGCATGCAGGTACAGCAGGCAGTGAAGAAAGCTAATGGCATGCTGGTTTTTATAACAAGAGGAATTGAGTATAGGAGTAAAGCGGTCCTTCTGCAGCTGTACAGGGCCCTGGTGAGACCCCACCTGGAGTACTGTGTGCAGTTTTGGTCTCCAAATTTGAGGAAGGACATTCTTGCTATTAAGGGAGTGCAGCGTAGGTTCACAAGGTTAATTCCCGGAATGGCGGGACTGTCAAATGTTGAAAGATTGGAGCGACTGGGCTTGTATACACTGAAATTTAGAAGGACGAGAGGGGATCTGATTGAAACATATAAGATCATTAAGGAACTGGACATGCTGGAGGCCGGAAGCATGTTCCTGCTGATGGGTGAGTCCAGAACTAGAGGCCACAGTTTAAGAATAAGGGGTAGGCCATTTAGAACAGAGATGCAGGAAAACTTTTTCACCCAGAGAGTGGTGGATATGTGGAATGCTGTGTCCCAGAAGGCAGTGGAGGCCAAGTCTCTGGATGCTTTCAAGAGAGATTTAGATAGAGCTCTTATAGATAGTAGGGTCAAGGGATATGGGGAGAGGGCAGGAACAGGGTACTGATAGTGTATGATCAGCCATGATCACAGTGAATGGCGGTGCTGGCTAGAAGGGCCGAATGGCCTACTCCTGCACCTACTGTCTATTGTCTATTTATCCCACAGTTAAGGTGAGGTAAGAGATGGAATACAGGACAGTGAGGCAGAGAAAACAAACTTACATAGGGTATTTATGAAACCCATGAGAACACCTAGCTCTATAAAAAGTATTTAGTACTTACGCAGGGGAGATTATCCCTTGGGCATACAACTGGAAGCAAGACTAAAGCAACCAGTTCAGGGAGACAGGGAGGAAAAAGATAAAGATAGCAATGGTTACTGGGATTCTTCGATAGAAGAGCAGACAGGTATTTTTGTGGCTGAAGAAGAGATTCCAGGAAGCTATATTCTGATACCAAGAATCAGGGGCTGTTGTCTCTGGATGGTTTCACTAGGAATGTGTATGTGAGTACAGAAACAGGAAAATACTGAAGGTAAGTGCATAGCTAGAGTTGGTGTATCAGTGAGTGCTTTAGATTCTTCAGACCATTGATAGAGAAATAGTATATCCTGTATAGAGGCTGGATGCATTGCACCTCAACGAGCTGAGACCGATGTTCTTGAGGGAAGGTTTCAGCACTGAAATTCATCCTAATTGAACCGAGGCCTGGACACAGCAAGGAAGCACTGCAAAGGAGAAGGATAATGTACAAAGGATTGAAAGAGGTTAATACAGCAGAAGTGGCAGTCCACATGAATGTATGCAACAGAAGCAGGAGTAAGCTACTTAGCCCCTTGTCTGCTCAGTGTTCTGATCTGATGCTGAACTCCATTCTGCATTTCCAGTAATCCTTTGTGCCCTTGTTTCTAAATACCTCTCCTAAAGAATCAAAATATTCCTTATACGTCTTGGGCAAGTCCTTTCTTCCTGTTCTAACCTCCAGTAGATACAGAACTAAAATGCCATCTGTCCCTCTTAGGAGAACAGTTGCACACCAAAGCAAAACACACAAGAAGCTGGAGGAACTCAGCAGGTCAGGCAGCATCTATGGAAATGAATAAACAGTCACTATTTCAGGCCAAGACCCTTCTTCAGAACCTTCCTAATTTCATGTCAAGGTATTAGTCCAGTGAGCATTCTTCGATCTGATTCCAAGATACACAGAAAAAAGGGAACTGTTATAGCTTGGACAGAAAATTGGCTAACAAACAGGAAATGGAGTAGCTGTGAAAGATTGTTCTTCAGATTGGAAGGAGACTGCTTAGTAGTGATTTAAATTAGACTTTACAGGGTAAAGTTTACAAATCTTCAACGTCACAAAACTTGGAGGCATTGTGAATTGTGCGAAAGATAGGAACACTTCAAGGAGATACAGACAGGCTATTAGAATGGTGGCAAGGTAGCAGATGAAATAGAAAAGTGAAAATGTTACATTGTTGCAGGATAATTGAGAAGAGGTAGTATAAAGCAGTTCCATTATTTCAAGTTCAAGTTTAGTTTACTGTCGTTGGACCGTACATATGAATACTGCCAAATAAAACAGTGTTCTTCTGGACCACACAAATCAAAAAGTAAACAGAACAATGTTACTGCCGGTTCATACAGGACGTGATGAGTCACGAGTGGTGGCAGGGAGTTCAGTAGTCTTATGGCCTGGAGGAAGAAGGTACTTCCCATTCTAACAGTTCTTGTCCTAATGCTGTGGTGCCTCCTGTGGGTCAAAGAGATTGTTGGATGGATTGAAGGGATCATTGACAAGCTAAGGGCCCTGTATACACAGTACTCCTGATAAGTATCTCATAGGTGGAAGAGAGACCCTAATGATCCACTACTTAGTCCTCACAGTCTTTTGTGGGGACTTGCTGTCAGATGCCTTGCAGTTCCCATACCAGACAGTGATGCAGGACACTCTTGATGGTACTCCTGCAAAAATGGTCAGAATGGGGAGTGGGGAGGAGCCTCACTAGCCTCAATCTCCACAGGAGGTGGAGACACTGCTGGGCTTTCTTGACCAAATAGGTGGTGTTGAGGGACCAGTTGAGGTTGTCCATCGCATACACTGCCAGAAACTTGATGTTCCTAACTCTCTCTATGGAGGAGCCATGTACGTGCAGAGAGGAGTGGTAAGTCTGCACCTTCCTAAAGTCCACAGTCATTTCTTTGGTCTTCTCCATGTTGACACTCAGGTTGTTGTACTTGCACCATTCTACCAGCCCCTCTACCTCCTCTCTGTACGCCATCTTGTCATCATCGTTGATGAGGCCAGCTGTGTTTTTCCATCAGCGAACTTGACGATTCAGTTTGAATTGAATCTAACAGTGCAGTTGTGCATCGGCAGCGTGAACAGTAACGGGCTGCCCACGCTGCCCGGGTGAGCACTGGGGCTAGAAGATCAATGGCATCTGGGTTACATGTGTATTATTTGTTGAATATGGCGGGCATGTTTTGAAAGTGGTTAAAATATAAAAGGAATTGTGTAGTTTGTAAAGAGAGAAAGAGAGAAAGAAAATTAAAAAACAAGAATACATGATATACCTCAGTAAAATACTAGTTAGGCCACAACTTGAAAAATGTGCCCAGTTCTGACCAAAATATTTCAGGAAAAACGTGAAGGTTCTGGAGAAGGTATGGAAGGGTTTTGCCAAAATGATTCCAGGAATGCTGAATTTCTGCTTTATAGATTGACTGAAGATTTTATTTTCTCTCCTTGGAATAGAAGATGTTTTAAGGCAATCATTAGGAGTATTTGAAGTTGTGAAAGGAATAGGAAGAATGGATCGAGAAAAGCTGTTCCTATTAGTAGAGAGGTGAAGTAGTTGGGGATGTAGAATGAAGATAATTGGCAAAAAAAAATTAAGAATGGCATGAGGAAGAATAGTTAGGGTCTGGAATCTAATACCAGAACTGTTGACGGATTCAATTTAAGCATTCAAAACGCAGATGGAAAAATATGAGAGGAAAGAATTTGCTGGGCAATAGAGAGAGAATGGGAGAGTGAGAGGTTTTGAGCAGTATAGACATGGTAAGCAATAGGTGTCTATGCATTTTGTAACTATTCTGTTTGTTACTTTGAAAGCGAAAGAGAGGTAATGATTCAGGTTTAATACCTTTCTTTGGAATCCATGAACTTTATGAATTAAGTTTTTGGGTAAAGGTACATACAGATTTATTCAGACACACTCAATGTATAATACTTAAGAAAAACATAAGAACATCATTAAGTGGTTAACTTTAAATGCATCAAAAGTACACCATGATTCATAAATTTAGAGAAACAGTGATTTTTCCACTGGCGTTGAGAAAAGCTCTCAGATTAGAGCAAAGGAAATGGGGAAAATTGTTTCTTCTGATTGAAGATTGGATAATATTAGTCATCAATTTAAAATTGATACTAAGGGAGAGAAGAGTCAGAGAAGAACAATTCAGGAGTAGAACCCTGGCTTCCAAATTTAGGGTTTGGACCAGCCTGCTCCTATGGGTTGTTCTATCCAAAACAAAGCTAAGACCATCAATCATGTGGTCTTGCCGATGAGAAAATTATCAATGAAGGAAGATGCTAAATTATCTCTGCATGTCGAGAAGCTAGATTCTCATTTTCTAACCAGATCTCTACAAGCACCACACTCTGCCTCTGCCCCATCTCCTTAGCTTGTCCATTGCTATCCAGGCTACTGGGCCATCAATAAGTCTCTTTACTCTAAATATCTTTGGGTCTTTGAATTGATCTCCCTTCATGACCAGAACGTCCTCAGACCAGTAGAAATATTTATCAATATTGAAGGATTGTATAATGTTTTGTTATAACAACGCTCAGTAATGCTATGTTTTATCCAAGATCATTTTTGAAATATACTGACACCACTGTTTACGATGAGCTTGCCAAATGCAATTATTTGAAATTGCCTCAGCAAAACTTATGCAAATATCATCTGATATTGTATGTTTTTCATTCCGTTGGTATTTGAGCATCTTTTATGTTTTTGCCAAATGAATAATTGTGATACTATCTTAAACAAATATAACTGTACTTAGTTACCAGTGCCTAAAATGAACCTCAGATATGCAGCTGTTGTACTTCTTGGCAATGTGGTTGAGTATTTATGTGTTGACCATAAATGGTGAGTGTACCGCACACAGCAATTTTATCACTTAACCTGAAAGCTCTTTCCATCAAAATCAGATTTAATATCACCAGCATATGTCATGAAATTTGTTAACTTTTCTGCAGCAGTACAATGAAATACATGATAAATAAATGTAGAGGAAAAAATGGTGTAACATTAAGCATATATATGTCTATTAACTAGTTAAGTGAAAATAAGTAGTGCAAAAACAGAAATAAAACAAGTAGTGAGGTAGTGTTCATGAGATCAATGTCCAGTTAGAAATCAGATGGCAGAGGAGAAGAAGCTGTTCATGAATCGCTGAGTGTATGCCTTCAGGCTTCTGTACCTCTTTCTGATGGTAACAATGAGAAGAGGGCATGTCCTGGGTGGTGGGGATCGTTAATGATGGATGCCGCCTCCCTAAGACACCACTCTTTGAAGATGTCTTGCATACTACGGAGGCTAGTGCCCAAGATTAAGCTGATCAATTTTATAAGTTTCTGCAACTTATTTCAGTCTTGCAGTGCCCCTCTCCCATACCAGATGAGGATGCAGCCCTTCATGGTACATTTGTAGAAGAATCTACAACAAGCTATTCGTGTTTATTCAGTGAAAAGCTTAATGTTCCAGAAAGTTAATAAGCTGTGCTTTCAATAAGCAAAGAAATATAACTTTGAAAGGAATCTCAGTATGTACATGAAACCTGTAACTAAACACTTTTAGCCATCATCAATCTATTAACAAGTTGTTACTTATTGATTAGAGATCAGCACTTCATGTAAAATAGCCGTAGTGTTCACATTGGCTATTGTTTACCTGATCTTAACATACCGAAGTTGTTATCTAGCTGAATATCCCGTTCGATATTTTTCTCCACTGGATCTCCAGTGCATGCTGGGACCAACATTGCTCTCTAATTTATGGGATACAAGACTGGGGGAAAATATGGAGGAATAACTGTGGAGGATGAATTAGTGTAGATAAATTAGATACAGAAGTGAATGAAGTATGAAAAAAGAAACAAAGAAAAAAATGTTATTTTGAAACAACTTACATAATCAATGAGTAATTCAGTAGGTAATTAGTAGACCATAATTTACAAGGCTCAACTACTGGTCAAGGGAGGATGATTGACATTTCATGAACAACTGATGTTGTTGAGTGCCGTCGAGTTGTCGTCCACTCATGGCGTCATGGCGATCCTATATTTCGTGGCAAGATACGGAAGTAGATTGCCAGCTTTTCTTCCACACGGATACTGCTATTGCCCAGGTTGGGACCTGGCCAGATTTGAACTCAGGACCATCTGCGTCGAAATCCAGTGCTGGTGCCACCTCGCCACTGGCTGGTAGTGAAAAACCATCATGTTGTTTTTCAAAAAGCTGTACATATTGATGCTCTGTTGAAAGCCTTAATGCCACCACAGCCAATTGAGCAATTCCAGCAAGTTGCTATAAAAAATAATGGGGCTATGACAGGGTGCCAAGCTGACTGTCATCCAGATTATACAGATAATGGAGCTCTGTAAATGCATAAAACAATCAACAAAATCTGGATATTCAAATTAAGTTTAGCATCACAGATGAAACAGTTGTAAAATATATTTTACACATTTAAAATAATTATTTGCCCATATTCACTTAGTGGCCACTTTATTAGATACCTCCTACATCTACAAGTAATAAAGTGGCCATTACGTGTATAGTCATTGTCTTCTATTGTTGTTGCCCATCCACAATGTTTGACATGTTGTGCGTTCAGCGATCTTCTTCTTCACACCACTGTTCTAATGTGTGCTTATTTGAGTTACTGTCATTTTCCTATCAGCTAGCCAGTATGGCCATAGTCCTCTGACCCCTCTCATTAACAAGGCATTTTTGTCCAGAAAACTGCTGCTTACTGAATGTTTTATGTTTTAGCACCATTCTCTGTAAACTCTAGAGACTGTAGTCCATGAAATCTAGGAGATCGGCAGTTTCTGGGATATTCAAACCACTCCGTCTGGGTCCAACAATCATTCCACAGTCAAAAGTCATTTAGATCACATTTTTACCCCCATTCTGATGTTTGGTGTGAACAACAACTGATCCTCTTGACCATGTCTACGTGCTTTTTACACATTGAGTTGCTCCCACACAACATATATGTAGGTTTACAGGTGTACCTAATAAAGTGGCCACTGAGTGTAGTTATAACTTATATTTAGCATATTTAACAATGAGCAGAGAAACGTTGAGGACATGCGCAGAAGCTTGGTCAAAAAGATTACGTTTAAGCAGCTTCTCAACAAGAAAAGGTGAAAAGAAGCAGAGATTTGGAGAGAAAAATTCAGAGGTAAAACCTTTGGGAGTTAAAGAAATGACTGCTAATAATGGAGCAATTAAATTTGAGAATTTTCCAGAAGTCAAAGTACAATAAGCAGTGATACCTTGCAGGAAAAGGAGAGATTTCAAAGATACCTGCAAATGAGATCTCTAAGTAGACAATAGTGGCCCACTGCAAATTTGATTCATGGCTGCTATCAGAAACTGGTTAGCAGAAGATCAACAGCTTTGATGGAAGCATTCTATAAGATCATGCCTGTTGAAATACAATCTTCCTGCTCAATTTCTATATACCTTGATTTCATCAATATCTTAAAATGCGTTGATACCTGTTTCAAATATGATTGTTGACTGAGCCTGCACAGCTGTTTATGCTAGAGAATAGCAACATTCGTGTGAAAGAATTTCTCCTTATTTTAGTCCTCAGTTAGCTATGCTTTATTTTGAGATTGTGACCTTAACCACGCTCCCCCCCAGCCAGATCTGGAATTCTCAGTCAGGGAAATATCCACCCCATATCTACCAAGATGAGATTTCTAAGAATTTTGTACACTTCATTGGTGTTACTTCTCATTCTTCTAAATTCCAGAGAATAGAGGCCTAGTCTGCAAAATTACACATTCTATGACAAACATGTCTTGTCAAAATTTATTACCCTCGCATGATCAAAGTCTACTTGCATGTCAGCTTGAAGTTACTTCTGTACAAAAGGCAGCCAGGTCACTTGAAGCATCAACGTTTCCCAATTTCATAACATTCAAAAAAAAAGATTCAATATTTCTTTTACTTCTTTTTACCAAAATGAATAATCTTGCATTTTTCCATATTTCTCTCACTCACTTCCTCTTAGGCATTCCTCACATCCTTTTCACTGATCACGTTTCCATTTTCTCTTGAGTCATTAGCCAACTTAGAAATATAACATTTGGTCCCCTTAGTCAAATTATTGACACAAATAGTGAATAGTTGCAATCTGACTCTGATCCCCATGTTATTATCTCTTCTTAAGCAGCCACCCTGAGAAGGACCATTTATTTCTAGTCTTTGTTTTCTGTCTGTTAACCAACATCTCATTACTTCTAACTCCATGTGCTCCAGCCTTGTTCACCAATCTCTTAGAATAAAGGGAATGAATTAGTCCTGAAACAATAAGTATTTGTTACATCATTTCTTTCTGAAAATGATTCTATTTCATTCAATAAAATCAAATCTCAAATGTAAGATATACGAGAGCATGTATACCCTGATTACCCATTGACCAGAGTCAGATTTCAAGTCCTGAAATGCTTTTGCAATAAACTTATTTCAAAATGCAAAAGTTGCTTTTCCTTATAAGGAATACTCTTTTGGTGAGGCCATTTTTAGATGAGTTATCCTTTCCTAAAAAAATCCTTTTTCCATGTTGCCATTATTATTTCTGGTTCAGGGCTATTTGGAGACTTGAGATGAAGGAAGGGATTTAACCTTTAAGGCATACTGTGGTGAAACATCTCTTATACATTGAATTCAATGGTACTAGACATTTAATCTGTTGTATTTGTACTGGGTGTTTTAAAACCTAACAAACGCAGTTGGTGGAGCTTTGAACTACTGCTGCATTTCATCACTTTTACATATTGTTGAAGCTGCCAGAATGACTGCTGAGAAATCTTATTCTGATTGAATCATCTGTGGAATTTGGCTTTTATTGCATATATCAATTGATTTTCTGCTCTCTGTTCTGAGTGAAAGTCACTGAATTTAGTGCTTTCATTTTATGGGCTACTAATTAATAGTGCTTGAATGTAAACACATGGAAATGCACTTATTCAGTGCAAACAAGTCATGAGAGAGAGTATGCTGCTTTTGGTGAACATAGTCTTGAGACTATTATGGATTGTAAGGGAGTGTGAAGACAGAAAATGGCATTTTGTTGACAGAATGGAGACCTCACCATGTCAGTAGATCAGTGTTTTTTTATGCCATGGACTGATACCATTAAACAATGGGTTCATTGTTGGAACCCCTACAGTCGATGGAACTTTTAAGTCCAGAAAGTTTGTGTTGTGGTGTGATTTCACTTATGTCTCACTGCACTGTCTCCATATCCTATCTCACTGCTCTGTGTCTTCATATCCTACCCTACAGCACTGTGCCTTCATTTTATCCTCATAAACACTATGCAAGGCACATTGTATCTTGGCATATGTAACAATAATGGACTAAAACTAATACCAAGGCAAACAGAGAATGGAAGAGATCAACACTGCCTCTGCTTCTAAAGACGTGTGATTTCTCCCACATGACTCATGCTTTTGGGCTCGCCAAACAAAATTGTCAAAACAGTTGACAAGAGAAGACTTTAAAAAAATAACATGTTGGTTTTTTTAGCCTTGTTCCATAAAGAGAACAACAGTAATCTAAGTAATCCTTGACTGTATATTTTGCTTAGTTTTGGGCTATTCTACTCAAAGAGATCTGTCAGAGCCTTGGAAGGGGTGCAAAAGAAATTTATTAACACATATAGTGGATAGAAACATAGAAAATAGGTGCAGGAGTAGGCCATTCGGCCCTTCGAGCCTGCACCATCATTCAGTATGATCATGGCTGATCATCCAACTCAGAACCCTGTACCTGCTTTCTCTCCATACCTCCTGATCCTTTTAGCCACAAGGGCCATATCTAACTTCCTCTTAGATATAGCCAATGAACTGGCCTCAACTGTTTCCTGTGGCAGAGAATTCCACAGATTCACCACTCTCTGTGTGAAGAAGTTTTTCCTCATCTCGGTCCTAAATGGCTTCCCCTTTATCCTTAAACTGTGACCCCTCGTTCTGGACTTCCCCAACATCGGAAACAATCTTCTCGCATCTAGCCTGTCCAATCCCTTTAGAATTTTATACGTTTCAATAAGATCCCCCCTCAGTCTTCTAAATTCCAGTGAGTATAAGCCTAGTCAATCCAGTTTTTCTTCATATGAAAGTCCTGCCATCCCAGGAATCAATCTGGTGAACCTTCTCTGTACTCCCTCTATGGCAAGAATGTCTTTCCTCAGATAGGGGACCAAAACTGCACACAATATTCTAGGTGCGGTCTCACCAAGGCCTTGTACAACTGCAGTAGAACCTCCCTGCTCCTGTACTCAAATCCTTTTGCTATGAATGCCAAAATACCATTTGCCTTTTTCATCACCTGCTGTACCTGCATGCCCACCTTCAATGACTGATGTACAATGACACCCAGGTCTCATTGCATCTCTCCTTTTCCTAATCGGCCACCATTCAGATAATAATCTGTTTTCCTGTTCTTGCCACCAAAGTGATAACCTCACATTTATCCACATTAAATTGCATCTGCCATGAATTTGCCCACTCACCTAAGCTATCCAAGTCACCCTGCATCCTCTTAGCTTCCTCCTCACAGCTAACACCGCCACCCAGCTTCGTGTCATCCGCAAACTTGGAGATGCTGCATTTAATTCCCTCATCTAAATCATTAATATATATTGTAAACAACTGGGGTCCCAGCACTGAGCCTTGCGATACCCCACTAGTCACTGCCTGCCATTCTGAAAAGGTCCCATTTACTCCCACTCTTTGCTTCCTGTCTGCCAACCAATTCTCTATCCACATCAATACCATACCCCCAATACTGTGTGATTTAAGTTTGAACACTAATCTCCCGTATGGGACCTTGTCAAAAGCCTTTTGAAAACCTAAATATACCACATCCACTGGCTCTCCCTATCCACTCTACTAGTTACACCTTCAAAAACTTCTATAAGATTCGTCAGACATGATTTTCCTTTCACAAATCCATGCTGACTTTGTCCGATGATTTCACCTCTTTCCAAATGTGCTGTTATCACATCTTTGATAACCGACTCTAGCATTTTCCCCACCACCGATGTCAGACTAACCGGTCTATAATTCCCCTGTTTCTCTCCCCTCCTTTTTTAAAAAGTGGGGTTACATTAGCCACCCTCTAATCCTCAGGAACTAATCCAGAATCTAAGGAGTTTTGAAAAATTATCACTAATGCATCCACTATTTCTTGGGCTACTTCCTTAAGCACTCTGGGATGCAGACCATCTGGCCCTGGGGATTTATCTGCCTTTAATCCCTTCAATTTACCTAACACCACTTCCGTACTAACATGTATTTCCCTCAGTTCCTCCATCTCACTAGACCCTCGGTCCCTTACTATTTCCAGAAGATTATTTATGTCCTCCTTAGTGAAGACAGAACCAAAGTAGTTATTCAATTGGTCTGCCATGTCTTTGTTCCCTATGATCAATTCACCTGTTTCTGACTGTAAAGGACCTACATTTGTCTTGACCAATCTTTTTCTTTTCACGTATCTATAAAAGCTTTTACAGTCAGTTTTTATGTTCCCTGCCAGCTTTCTCTCATAATCTTTTTTCCCTTTCCTAATTAAGCCCTTTGTCCTCCTCTGCTGGTCTCTGAATTTCTCCCAGTCCTCAGGTGTGTTGCTTTTTTTTTGCTAATTTATATGTTTCTTCCTTGGACTTGATACTATCCCTAATTTCCCTTGTCAGCCACAGGTGCACTACCTTCCCTGGTTTATTCTTTTGCCAAACTGGGATGAACAATTGTAGTTGATCCATGCGATCTTTAAATGCTTGCCATTGCATATCCACCGTCAACCCTTTAAGTATCATTTGCCAGACTATCTTAGCTAATTCACGTCCCATACCTTCAAAGTTACCATTCTTTAAGTTCAGAACCTTTGTTTCTGAATTAACTATGTCACTCTCCATCTTAATGAAGAATTCCACCATATTATGGTCACTCTTATCCAAGGGGCCTCACGCGACAAGATTGCTAACTAACCCTTCCTCATTGCTCAATACCCAATCTAGAATGGCCTGTTCTCTAGTTGGTTCCTCGACATGTTGGTTCAGAAAACCATCCCGCATACATTCCAAGAAATCCTCTTCCTCAGCACCCTTACCAATTTGGTTCACCCAATCTATATGTAGATTGAAGTCACCCATTATAACTACTGTTCCTTTATTGCACACATTTCTAATTTCCTGTTTAATGCCATCCCCAACCTCACTACTACAGTTAGGTGGCCTGTACACAACTCCCACCAGTGTTTTCTGCCCCTTAGTGTTATGCAGCTCTACCCATATCGATTCCACATCCTCCAGGCTAATGTCCTTCCTTTCTATTGCGTTAATCTCCTCTATAACCAGCAATGCTACCTGACCTCCTTTTCTTTCCTGTCTATCCCTCCTGAATATTGAATATCCTTGGATGTTGAGCTCCTATCCTTGGTCACCCTGGAGCCATGTCTCTGTGATCCCAACTATATCATATTCATGAATAACTATCTGCACATTCAATTCATCCACCTTGCTACGATGCTCCTCGCATTGACACACAAAGCTTTCAGGCTTGTTTTTACAACACTCTTAACCCTTATACAATTATGTTGAAAAGTGGCTCTTTTTGCTTTTTGCCCTGGATTTGCCTGCCTGCCACTTTTACTTTTCACCTTACTACTTTTTGCTTCTACCCTCATTTTACACCCCTCTGTCTCTCTGCACTTGTTCCCATCCCCCTGCCACATTAGTTTAAAGCCTCCTGAACAGCAGTAGCAAACACTCCCTCTAGGACATTGGTTCCAGTCCAGCCCAAGTGCAGACCGTCGTGATTATACCGGTCCCACCCCCCCCAGAACTGGTTCCAATGCCCCAGAAATTTGAATCCCTCCCCCTTGCACCATTTTTCAAGCCACATATTCATCTGAAATATCCTCCTATTTCCACTCTGACTAGCACGTGGCACTGGTAGTAATCCAGAGATTATTACCTTTGTGGTCCTACTTTTTAGTTTATCTCCTAACTCCCTAAATTCACCTTGTAGGACCTCATCCCGTTTTTTACCTATATCGTTGGTACCTATGTGCACCACGACCACTGGCTGTTCACCCTCCCATTCCAGAATGTCCTGCAGCCGCTCAGAGACATCCTTGACCCTTGCACCAGGGAGGCAACATACCATCCTGGAGTCTCGTTTGCGGCCGCAGAAACGCCTATCTATTCCCCTTACAATCGAATCCCCTATCACTATAGCTCTCACATAGCATATATGTTTCTATGTTTCTACATATAGTGGATGAGTGACATTGTTCACAAGGAGAACCTGGGGTGGTTAGTGTCTTCCTGAAAGCAATGTGAGTTAAGAAGAGATATGACAAAAAGAAAATTAAGCAAAGTTCTTTTCAAGGGAGTGATTTGTGGACAAGGGAACTGGTGGCCATGAGAAGCAGATATTTGTATTCACGTATCTAATCTGATAAGAAAAATGTGTATATGGCCCAGTCCATCCATGGATAAAGCCCTCCCCAGCTTTGAGCACATCTACAGGAAATATTTTCATAGTAAAGCATAATCAATCATCAGGGACCCCTACCACTCAGGGCTTGCTATCTTCTCACTTCTGCCATGAGGAGAAAGTTACAGGAGCCTTAAGGCTCACAATGTCAGATTCAGGAATGGTTATTACCCCTCAAGCATCAGACTTCTGAACAAAAGAGGATAACTTCACTCAACTTCATTTCATCATTGAAATGTTCCACAATCAATGGACTCACTTTCAAGGACTTCTCATCTCATGTTCTCAATATTTATTGCTTATTTATTTATTGTAATTATTATTTCTTTTTTTTTTGTATTTGCATTGTTTGTTGTCTTTTACACACTGGTTGAACGCCCAAGTTGGTGCTTCATTGATTCTATTATGGATTTATTGAGCATTCCTACAAGAAAATGAATCTCAGGGTTGTATATGGTGACATATATGTACTTTGTGCTTTACTTCATTGCTGAGGCCAGCATTTATTTACAATCAGAAGAGTGTCTGTAGATGCTGGAAATCCAGAGCAAGACACAAAATTCTGGAGGATCTCAACACATATGGAATGGAGTACACAATTGACATTTTGAACCAAGATTCTTTAACTGATCTTAAAAGGAAGGGGAAAAGGAGGCAGAATAAGAAGGTGGTGGGGGGGGGGGGGGGGGGTGGGGAATAAGGGGAAGGAGTACAAGCTGTCAGATCGTAAATTAGTCCCGCTGAGGGAGAAGGAGGGTGGATGAGGGAGATGGGATGAAGTAGAAAATGAGAGGAGATGGGTTGAAGAAATAAAGGGCTCAAGAAGGAGTCTAATAGGAGAGGACAGTGGAGAATGGAAGAAAGAGAAGAAGGAGGGGTCACAGAGGGTGGTGATGGGCATGTGAGGAGATTAGAAATGTATGAGGGAAAGCAGAGGGAGGAATAGAAAAAGAGAAAAGGAAGGAGGGTTAGAAATTACTGGAATTCAGGGAAGTCAACGTTCAAGCCATCAGTTTGGTGGCTAACCAAGTAGAAAATGAGGCTTTGCTCCTTTTTTGTTTGGCACTTATCCCTGTAAGTGGAACAAGTGCTACATCTGCCCTTACACTTCCTCCCTCACCACCATTCAGGGCCCCAGACAGTTCTTCCAGGTGAGGCGACACTTCACCTGTGAGTCGGCTGGTGTGGTATACTGTGTCCGGTGCTCCCGGTGTGGCCTTTTATATATTGGTGAGACCCGACGCAGACTGGGAGACCATTTCGCAGAACACCTACGCTCAGTCCGCTAGAGAAAGCAGGATCTCCCAGTGGCCACATATTTTAATTCCACGTCCCATTCCCACTCTGATATGTCTATCCATGGCCTCCTCTACTGTCAAAATGAATCCAAACTCAGGTTGGAGGGACAACACCTTGTATACTGGCTGGGTAGCCTCCAACCTGATGGCATGAACATTGACTTCTCTAACTTCCGTTAATGCCCCTCCTCCCCTTCTTACTGACATATTTAGTTGTTTGCCTGTTCTCCATCCCCCTCTGGTGCTTCCCCCGCTTTCTTTCTCCCGAGGCCTCCCGTCCCATGATCCTTTCCCTTCTCCAGCTCTGTATCACTTTCTCCAATCACCTTTCCAGCTCTTGGCTTCATCGCACCCCCTCCGGTCTTCTCCTATCATTTCGCATTTCCCCCTCCCCCCATTACTTTCAAATCTCTTACTATCTTTCCTTTCAGTTAGTCCTGACGAAGGGTCTCGGCCCAAAACATTGACAGTGCTTCTCCTTATAGAAGCTGCCTGGCCTGCTGTGTTCCACCAGCATTTTGTGTGTGTTGTTTGCTTCTTTAACCTGAGTTTGGCCCGATCATGACAGTAGAGGAGGCCATAGATAGACATGTCAAAATGGAAATGGGAAGTTGAGTTGAAATGGGTAGCATTCAGGAGATCCTATCTTTTGTGGCAGACCAAGTAAAGGTGTTTGACAAAGCAGTCCCATATTCTGCACTGGGCTTCACTGAAGTAGATGAAGTCATACTGGGAGTACTGGCCACTGTTTGGGGCCCTGAATGATGGTGGGGGAGGAGGTGTACCACTTGTTCTGCTTACAGGGATGAGTGCCAGGAGAGAGATCAGTGGGGAGGGATGAGTGGACAAGGAAGTCATGTAGAGAGTGATCCTTCTGGAAAAGGTGGTGGCTGTAGTGAGTGGAGAGAAAGATATGCTCTGTGATTGATCCTGTGGAGTTGGCAGAAAGAAGGGAAAGTGATTGTTGGATACAAATACAGACACTCTCCCTTTTATGACAGAGGAAGAATGGGGTGAAGGCAAATGTGCTGTAAATGGAAGAGATGTAGGTGAGGCAAGAACAGTGATTGCGGCAAGGAAATCCTGTTTTTGAGAAACGAGGACATCTCAGTTACTGTAGAATGGAAAGCCTCATCCTGTCAATAGATGAAGCAGAGACAGAGGAAATGAGAAAAGAGAATAGTATTTGTGCAAGTGACAGGCTGGAAAGAGGTATTGTCAAGATAACCATGAGAGTCAATAGGTTTGTAATAGATGGAGGCAGAGAGTTCGAAGAGGGAGAGAAGTCAAAGTAAACTTGACGGCATGAAGAAATTTGGAGGTAAAGCTGATGAAATTAAATAGCTCAGCATGGGTGCAGGAAGCAGCATCAATGCAGTGATCAGTGTAGCGGGAAGACAGCTGGGGAGCTTTACCAGAGTTGGCTTGAAACATGGACAGTCCCATATAACAGATGGAAAGGCAGCCTTTGGGCCTATGAAGATAGGCATGGATTCACCTTGGGTTTGGGGAAAGTGGTAGAAGCCAGAAGAGAAATATTTGAGAGTGAGACAAATTACACCAGATAGTTGAGGGTGGTAGTGGAGGCAACTGGTTGTCTGTTGCTCAGAAAGAAGTGGAGAGCTTAAATGCTTTAATGATGGAGGATGGAAGTTTATAAGGACAGGGCACCCATAGTGAAAATAAGATTATCTGGGCCAGCGAACTACAAGTGATAGAGGTGATGGAGAGCATGTGAAGTGTTACAATTGTAGGTAAGAAGGTGCTGAACCAGAGGGGCAAAATGGACTTGATGGGTATGTGGGTCAGGGGCAGGCAGAAACAAAAGGCCTATTAGCAGTGTCCGGCTTGTGGTAGGGTGTAGAAATGAGCAGTATGGAGTATGAGAACTAAGAGGTTGGTGCCAGTGGATGGGAGATTTCCAGAGTCAGTGAGGTTGGTGATAGTGTGGGGGACAATGGCCTGGTGCTGCTTCGTGGTCCTGTGCAAGGGGTAAGTAAGACAAGGTGTCTGAGAGCTGCTAGTGGCCTTCAGTAAGTTAGAGGTCTGCCTGCCAGATTATCACAGCTCCCCACTCTTCAGAGGGTTTGATGGTGAGGTTGGAATTGGTGCAGAAAACGTGGGACGGAAATGCATTCAGAGCTGGTGAAGTTAGAATAGAAGAGTGGTGGAGTTGAGATATTTGATGTGTCTTTAGCAGTCAGAGATGAAATGATCCAGAGTGGGCAGAAGGCCAGAGTGAGGTATCCAGGAAGAAGAAGAAGTTGACGGAAGGAGAACAGGTCATTGGCGGAGGATGGGGAATCCTTGTCAAAGAAGTAGGCATAAAGACAAAGGGGACAGAGAAAGAACTCAGCATTGTGGTGGGCATGGTACTCATTGAGGTATAGGTGCAGGGAGAGAACAAAGATAAGGCCTTGCGGAGAATAAACCATTCTGCCTCAGAAAGGAAACGACAGAGGGGATGATGAAAACATAGCAATGATTGGAGCTGGGGTTAGGGGAAGGTAGAGGGTTAGAGGGTTCAAAGGAGAGTTGGTATGTCCAGGGAAAGTGGTATAGGAAGAAGATGGAGGCTGTGAAGGGATAGAAGGACAAGGGGGCCTGAGAGACCAGGAGTGGTTGAGGGTTAATGGTGGAAGAAGAGGTGCTGCAGGGCCCAATGAATGTGAGAAAGGTCTCGGCCTGGAGGTGGCCAGCCAGAAGTCCGAGCTGGAGCTGCAGGTGACAGAGCCATAGTCTTTTCTCTATGTTCTCACTCTATTTTCACTTATTAGTAAGGTAACTCTGTTTATAGTTTTGCCTGATGGTTGCCCAATTTTACTCTATCAGAGACATCCCCTTCCTGACCCTCTCTGCAGCTTAACAAGCTTCTTTTCTTTCCTTTCCAGTTCTGATTAAGTCTCTTCAACCTAAAACATTGACTCTGTTTCTCTTCTCACTGCTCTGGCCTGACCTGCTGTGTATGGACAGCATACTAGGCTTTCATTTTAGTTATGCAGCATTTTTAGGTTTTTATTTTAACTTTCTCTGGATATTAGAATGGCTTCTGTGGTCTGAAAGGGAGTAGATGTAAGCTGTTAATGCAGGAAACGAGGGAACGCGGGGAAAAGCTACCATACGCACCAAGACAAAGTTATTTTCCCTTTTTTACTGCACCGTATAATATTGTTTTATTTGCCTGTAATAGTTTTACCTTTGCTTTTACTCATCTCTGATATCGCTTAGTTGTTCACTCTCATTTTGCTTTTATTAATATTTTAAAAAATCTTGAAGTTTGCTTATTTTGACAACTTTGTAGGCCTCTTCCTTTAATCTAATCTGACCAATGAATCATTCATTGGATGTTAACTAATGCAGCCATAAATCCAATAAGCCTGACAGCAATAGTAAAGTACATGATAACCTCCATAATGAAAAGTGTAATCATTGGACATAGACAAAATCATAACACAATTGAAAGGTGTCAGCCCAGATTTCTGAAGTTAGTTCACATTGGCATGATTTGGTATGTGTGGCATATTTGGGTTTTCAGTTTAGATAAGGGGATACAAAATTAGATCTCATGAGTTTGGAGTTAACAGAAATGTACTGAAAAGAGGATGGAATCTGATATTATTGTTGGGTTAGCAAGCTAGAAAAAAATAGGGTTCAGTGGCTGTCTTGACAACTTATAATGTGCAATAATGACCTCCTATTAGGCAAAACAGAAATGCTGGAAAAACACAGCCAGGCAAGCAACATCAATGGAAAGAGAACAGAACAGAATGCTGGCAGAAAGATGAGAAAATCTGCAGATGGTGGAAATCCAAGCAACACACAAAATGCTGAAGGAACTTGGGCGGCATGCATGGGAAAGAGTTAACAGTTAACTTGACCATTCATCAGGACCCTTCAGCAGAATGCTGGCAGAACTCACTGGGTCAAACAGTATCTGTGGAGGCAAAAGGCACAAATTAAACATTTTGGGATGAGATCTCACCTCTGGACCACTTTGAAAAGGTTATCCTCTGCCAATTTGGAGAAGTTATGTACCTTACAACTTTTGCTTCCATAGATGCTCTTTGAGATTGTTCTCGATTCCAACATCTGTAGTCTCTTTTATCCTCAAAAGAATAAGAAATTAATGTATCAAGTCAGCAACCCTTCCTCAAAACGGTGAAATTGGCAGCATTATAATTTTTGAGGCAGATCTGGGTGGAGTAGTGTGGCGTAAGACAAAATAATATATGGAAATGGGTTAAGGCAGATCAGGTGATAAGGAACATAAGGGTGATCATTAGTGAGGTGGTTTAGGTAAGAAGATGCATATGCATGACAATGAAAGACAATGAGAGAGCACTTTACCTGAAGTTGTGAAATTCCTGTTCTTTTTAATGCTCATTACATGTTGTTCCTGTAGCTTATATATGTCAAGGGAGGGAGGCCTCAGACAGACAATTGGAATAGCAGTGTGATTGAAAATGAATGTGGCATGCAACCGGAAACCCAATATCATCCCTGTGGACCGAATACAAAGCAATCACCCAATCTATGTTTCCTTTCTCCAATGTGGAGAAGGCCACAACATGAACACCAAGTACTGTGGACGAAATTAGAAAAAGTGCAAATTGATACTGCTTCGTATGTATTGAGTGTTTTAGGTCACTGCTTGTTGGGATGTAGAAAGGTGAATTGACAGAATGTTGCATAGGAACAGAATTAGGTCATTTGGTCCATTGAATCTGATCTACCAATTAATTCATCACTGCAGATCCATGTTCCCTCTCAGCCCCAACCTCCTGCCTTCTGTCAGTATCCCTACGTTCCCTGACTAATCAACCTCTGCCTTGGCCTCCACAGCTGCCTTTGGCAACAGATTTTACATATTCACCCCTCTCTGGTTGAAATAATTTCTCCTCATCTCCGTTCTCTATTCTGAGGCTGTGTCCTTTGGTCTTAGGGAAACATCCTCTCCTGATTCACTATAGGTTTCTTCTGAATTCTAGTGAGTAGAGGCCCAGAGCCATCAAACGCTCCTCATGTGGGAAGCCTTTCAATCCCAGAATCAGTTTTGTAAACTTCCTTTGAACCCTCAGCACATCTTTTCTTAGATAAGGAACCTAGAGCTGCTCGCAATACTCCAAGTGAGGCCTCAACAGTGCTTTATAAAGCTTCCGTGCTTTTATAGTCTAACTTTATTGAAATGAATGCTAACTTTGCATTTGCCTTCCTCACCACTGACTCAATCTGCAAATTAACCCTTAGGGAATCCTGCACAAGGACTCCCAAGTCTCTTTCGTCTAGTTGCATGGAATGAACTTTAACAAAAATATAAAAAGCTGTTAAGAAGGCATATGGTGTGTTGGCCTTCATTAGTTGGGGGACTGAGTTCAAGAGCAATGAGGTAATATTGAAGCATGATAAAACCTTGTTAGATCACACTTGGAATATTGTGTTCATTTCCGGTCCCTCATTATAGGAAGGATGTGGAAGCTTTAGAAAGGGTACGGAGAAGATCTACCAGGATGCTATCTGGACTAGCGGACATGTTTTATGAAGATAGGCTGTGTAGCCTAGAGCTTTCTCTTTGGAGTGAAGGAGCATGAGAGGTGACTTAATAGAGGTGTACAAGATGGTAAGAAGCAAAGATAGAGTGGATGGTGGTTGGAAGAAAGTATAGGGAGATATCAGAGGTAAGGTCTTTACACTGAGTGGTGGGGGTGTAGAACACCCTGTCAGGGGTATTGGTAAAAGCAGATACATTAGGGGCATTTAAGAAACTCTTAGATGGGCACACAAATGACAGAAAATGGAGGATTATGTAGGAGGAAAGGGCTAGATTGATCGTAGTAGGTTAAAAAGTCAGCATAACATGTGGACAGAAGGGGCTGTACTGTTCTATAATGTTGTATGTTCTGTGAAAAGGTCCAAGTGAGCGAAACTGGAATTGTTCAAAGGGACATCAGCTTTACATCAGCTCTCATTTTCCAAAATCAAAACAGGAGATCGTGATGATATTTCTTCCATTGTGAAGACATTGAAAAAAAATTGGCCACTGATCAATTGAAGGAAACATGGCTGCTAGTTGTAGACATTTTCATCCTACAGATGAGTTCACTTTGCAGAGGTCGAAAGGTTTGAATTTCCGGAAAATATAGCACAAAGAGCTGACGATATTTATTTTATTTTGTTTTCTTTAGTGATCAAGCGTGGAGTAGGCCCTTCCAGTCCTTCAAAGCACACCACCCTTCAACACCTGCCAAATCCAATTAACCATAAACTAATCATAGGACAGTTTAGACTGACTATTTAACCCACCCAGTATGTCTTTGGTCTGTGGGAGGAAACTGTAGGATGCGGAAAAAAACACATGCATTTCAAGGGAAGGACATACAGAGACTCCATGCAGAACGGTGGCAGAATTGAACTCCAAACTCTGGAACACCCAGGGCTCTAATAGCATCATGCTAACTGTTATGCCACCATGATGCTGTTAGTTTATTATAACTTAATTTAAGGAATATGGAGTTTCATTCTGCAAATACACATATTGACTACAGAATAGAAAAGACAATTCTACTAGAAAACTACTGGTGAGTTGAGATTAGCGTGTTTTTTTTAAACAGCTTTTTGATTATTCCAATTTTGTCTGGATTTGTATTGTGGGACTACATAATTTATTTATGTGTTAGCAATACAAATCTAGGCAAAACTGTCTAGATTTTACATCAGCAGCACTGCAGTGGAAACTGTGAGTAGTTTCAAACTCCTGGGAGTGCACATGCTGCACCTCTCATGGTCCTAGAACACATCCTACACAATCAGGAAAGCTCACCAACGTCTCTACTTTCCGAGGAGGTCAAAGAGAGCTGGACTATGCACATCAATACTCACATCCTTCTACTGATGTGCAGTAGCGAGCATCCTAACATGCTGTATCACCGCCTGGTAAGCGAACTGCACTGTGGTGGACAGGAAGGCTCTACAGAGGGTAGTCAAAACTGCCCAATGCATCATCAGCACCAGCCTACCTTCCATCAAGGATTATACAGCAAGGTGCCATGAAAGGGCCAGTGACATCATGAAGGATCCCACTCACACTGCTCATGGGCTGTTTGACCCATTCCCATCAGGGAGGAGGTTAAGTAGCATCCACAGCAGGGCCATCAGATTCAAAACTAGTTATTTTCCACAAGTAGTAAGACTGATCAACACTTTCGCCCACTGACCCACCCCTCCACACACCCCCCCCCCCCATTCATCACTTCTTTATCATTTCCTGTCAGAGTCACTCCTGTTCCCAGTGTAACATTATGGACATACAATCAATCTATGTATATGGGTTATCTTATATATTTATATGGTATTTCTTGTTTTATCCATTATTGTGTTCTTTATCTTAATTGTGTTTTTCTGTGCTGCATTGGATCCAGCAATACAATTATTTTGTTCTCCTTTATGCTTGTCTACTGGAAATGACATTAAACAATCTCGAATTGTGATCAACAAATAGATTGAGCAGCTATACCAATTTCTAAAACAAATAATACTATTCAAGGATAGGGTAGCAATACTAGATATGGCAATGTGGTTTCAGAATCCAGGGTTAATTGGAGGTAAAATTAACTCCAGTTCTATTTATGTGTAATAAAAATTATCTGTAAGACAGGTGCAACATACACAATGTTGGAGGAATTCAGCAAGTCAGGCAGCATCTATGGAGGAGAATAAAACAATCATTATTTTGAGCTGGGACCTTTCATCAGGACTTCCTTCCATTGATGCTGCTTGACTTGCTGAGTTTTGTGTGTATGTTGCCAGAATCTCTTGATTAAGACGGGCACAGTCTTTGTGGACTGATGTTAACCCCGGACAGTGTCTGAATTAGAGGGTTGCTGATGAAATCCATATGAAATCGATGATAATAACCATGAAGAGTATAGTGACCCATTTCCAAGTACTATGACTAACATGGAGGGTGATTAGTAACATGTGTACCCGAACACCATGACTGCTCACATCAAATGACATAGCAAATAGTGATGGTCATTGCCCATCAAACTGGAAGCCAGCTCACTGTGATTTATGAACAATTGACTACCAATTGGCTCAGTTCTGTCATTAGTACCTTTCATTCACCACAGGAACATTCCATCTATGGAGTAATGCAAATTGTACTTTCTACGCAAGCTGCCACTGATACTGACATTAAGTTCAACCTAAACAAGGACTTCAAGTCAAGTCAAGTCAAGTCAAATCAAGTCAAGTCAAGTCAACTTTAATTGTCATTTTGACCATAACTGCTGGTACAGTGCATAGTAAAAATGAGAACATTTTTCAGGACCATGGTTTACATGACACAGTACAAAAAACTAGATTGAACTACGTAATAAAAAAAAACACAGAGAAAGCTACACTAGACTACAGACCTACACTGGACTGCATAAAATGCACAAAAACAGACTTAAAGGTGATGGTGGAATACTGCTGGAGATGGACGCTCAAGCTGAATGCTCAGAAAATAAATAATAACTGTTTTTCATTCTGATAATAGAAGGGCCAAAAAAATCTTGCATGTCATATTCTGTTGGAACAATGTGAGATATGACTTCATCCCAGTCTATCTCAGAGAGATTCTTGACTGAGCAATAACATTCAAAGACCACCTGAATAAGGAAACCAACAAGACAAATTCACAAGTTAACCGATCCAGATTCTAGCAACTTCTAGTTGAGGAGCATCTACAACACTGTGGCAACACCAGCAATATACTCAGTAGCTGAGTATTGTCCACCTCCTGGGCCAGGTAAAACACAACCCCTCTGGTGATGCCCAACTCAATAATGTAATGCAATGCACCACTGGTACACTTAAATCTACATGGGCTAACAGTGCTGCAAAATTATTTTTCTCCATCCATATTTCAGGACACTTTGACAAAGCCCAATAAAATGAGTAGAAATACCTCCTATTTCAACAGTTCATTACCATATCACCTGCCAGCATTTGAAGTGCTTGTGGATTAATACACTCAGTGTCCAACAAGATTTTTAAAAATCCAAATGGAACTTGGAATGCTTACCCGACTAAAGATTGCAAGTAAACACCTTAAGGAAGACCCTATGCAGGAGATTTCTGATTTTGACCTTCATTTTAGTCTATGATCATCACTCAGTTTCTTCTGTACAAATGGCTGATGTGGACAACTGATGCACAAATGTAAATTAAGCACTTTCGACTCAAACTGAAAAGTTATAGTTGTGATTCTGCTGTAACACTAGAAAGTCACATGAAAGAGGGAGGTATTTTAACTGGATTGATGCCGAGCAAGCTGTTACTATGAATATAGCACAAGCATCAAATGTTAAAAAACAATTAACAAAATAGGTTTCTGCTTAAAGAAGTTTTGAGTTAAGACCAAGTGACCAATTTGAATTTGTAACCTATATCTTATGAGACTTTTCTTTACCGCTCAGTTAAAACTGCTGCCCTCTGGATCTTCCGGAGCACACTGCTTTGCAATGGAAGGAGCCTGAAAAATACAAGAAGATTTTATTTAGCAATTTCTTTTTAGTAAGGTAGCTGAAAAGGATGAGCTATTGCAAATATCTCCTCTCTGTTTCAACAAAAGAAGAAGTCTTATAGACAGGGAAACCATAATTAGGAACAGTGAGGGATATGTTTTTGGCTATCTGGCCACCTCCTGAGAAACTCACCTAATAAAGTGATGCTGTGAACCTGTAAATAACACGGAAGATTTGAACAACCTTGATCTGTTTAAAATGAAATAAACTCTTTCATATGAAGTGACCCTAACTGTGCTTAATTAACTTTTAATAATAAAATTATTTCTGTTCCACTGAACAACTAATAATTATTTATTACATATCATGTAAAATGTTAAGTTACTAGTTTTCTTTTCTTAGTAAAATAAATAATATACTAATTAGTTATGATTATTTATATTCAAATAAGATTTAATGACAGAATATGTTTAACAATGGCTGCTGTTTATAGAAATGTTTCTTGCATTTAGATTGATTCATATGGAAACTGCTGTAACTTCATAGCGGATTCATCTAAAATAATCTTAGCAATTTTATGGAAATCTGTAAGCAAGCAAAGTGCTAAAAATAGTTCGTTGTTTTAAAGAAGAACATATGGCCTTGAAAAACAAGAAGCTATTTTATATGGTAATGAGTGCACACAGAAATTCAAGACTGTGCTTGCAAAACCTTATTTACTTATAAATGTGACAAATTTGAAATAGAAACTGCTTTTTCTTCTGGTTTTCAATCTAATGGATTCAAAATTCAAGATTCATGAAAATGTAATTTATAACAATGAACATATATAAAGCTGGACAAAGGCTGATATTCTGCAAACCCTTTTGCAGCTTTCTTGCTGGAGTTACGATGGGAAACCCAGGGAACCCACAAAGAATTTCAGGCCAGGCTTTTTTTTTATATGGTGAGGAGCAAGACAAAATTACATTTCTCAGTTCCATTTTTCATGATGCTGGAAATTTGAGACAAAGTGTGGTCATGCAGTGGTATGTAGGTTTAACTCTTTTTGTATGGCTGTGGTCAAATATGGAATAATTCAAAATAACTTGTTAGTCCCAATATATGCAATTTAAATGTCGAACGGACATCTGTTCCTTTTTCATAAGAAACTTACTTTGTGGGAGGTTTATGCAGAGCACATGGTAGATTTTCAAGATGATATTCTGAACATAGGCCAGTTAGTCCAAATGGTGGTGTAGAATCTCTTGTGTTTATTATCGAGAAATGGCTGTTTATGTCAGGTTAACATAAGAAATAGAAAGTGCAGTGTAGACTTTTGTCTTTAGTGCTTTCTTAGATCACAGCTGAACTTTTAGCTCAAAACGCCTTTTCTCCAATAAATTACCGAATAGCTGAAAATCTGTCATTGACTGATCCTTCACATTGTTCATGCGCAGAGATTTCCAAAGTTTCAAAACTATAAACACTTCAACTAACTAAAAACTAATGCCATCACTGCGGCTCAAAAGCATTAACCTGGAACTAAACTAATATTGCTCCTTTAACAGTGTCCGTCTGAGTCACTAATCTTCTTTCCCAGAACAAGGACTAAGGCAAGCAGGGAGTTGTTGTCTCTGTGCTTCAATCAAGACTTGAGAAGAGTGAAACAAACAATTACAAAGAAACCCTAAATACTGGAATGTGTGCATTCTCACGTGCGTGACTGTCATCATCATCCTTAATATTCCAGGCGCAGTTTCATGAAGGCCTTTGTGGAAGCACCTTTACTCCTACACCCAATTCATATTGCAATGAAAGCTTACATAACATTTGCCTTCCTACCATGTTCCTACATGTGCCTTCAGTGGTTCATATATAAGAATACCCACCTCTCAATTTCCTACATCAAAGATTTTATTACACTGTTCTATACTACCTTCTATATTCCATGTGCCTGCTCATTCACTTTCCCTATCTCTAGCTCACTGAAGCCTCATTGCATTTTCTTTATTGCATACAAACAACTTGATCCACTCGTCCAGTGTTGGTGCCATCTGCGAACAACTGGGGAATCCCTTGCTTCTATCTTTACTCCAGAAATTGCTTATTTTTGCTCACTTGGTTCTTAAGTTCTTGTTCAATAAGATATGTCTAACTGTGTTATGTCATTTTACCAACTTATTTTAAACTTCAATTTCTAGTGTAAATAAGGATGCACGATGCAAAGCCTGCCACAATTGCATATGAATTTAATACTCTAAGTTTCTCATCGCACTTTCTTTCTATATATTATTTGCAATACAGCTTTACCCCAGGTATTTAAATGTGTGTATTTATTCCACAAGGATAGTCATGAATATAATGCATTGAGACATGGTTTCTCATGGATGCAAGTCTACTAATCAGCAACACAGGCTGAGAGCTTAATTTTTCCCTGGAAGGGTGCTTCACTTTGGCAGTCCATGGCAACACAAATAAATTTTTCATCTGCAGCAAGACACACAAGTGCATAGGTTTGGAGGTCATTGTGCACGTTCAAATGCTTTGTGCGTTACTGCATCACTCACAGGTGAAGAAATCACAAACATGGAACATCTCAAGGTAAGGCCCTCTTCATAATTAGCGATATATTTTTTTAAAATTTTGATTGATAACGTACTGCATGGCACATAAAACATTCCACTATGCAGGAGAAATTTTGGAGACCTGGTTTGTTTTTTTCTGACTGCAGTGCATGCGACACAAAGCATTACAAATTAAATCTGAGAATATACAGGATTTCAGTCCTTTCTAACTGTTTGGTGCTCACATTTTGCAACTGTTCTGATGGTGAAAATGCCAGTATGCTTTGTTATTAGATTGTGAAGCTGACAGCAGATTTTGGACAAAGAAATCAAATGCAAAAATCCAGAATTTACATCTTCATGTGTGAGATGTTGAAATCATAGAATAGATGAGAATTTCATTTCTTACACCTTAGTTAAAGGTGTATACTTGTGATATCAATTCGACAGATACAAGTGAACATTTCCAACACCTGCAGCCTTTTCTGTTTTCCATCTCTTAAACTTTTTGGGCTAACTTAATCGAAGTCTTGTGTTAACACTGTGATGCACCATCAATAACTCACTCTGAGACGTAAGAAGCGAGATATCGGCTTTTATTGACTGGAAGAATGAACAACACTACATCCTGGGGAATGAGGCTGGGCAACAGGCCTCAATCGCCTTTATACTGGGGTCTGTGGGAGGAGCCACAGGAGCAGTCCAGACAGGTATATGTAGTTCACCACACACTGCCACTAGAGAGTACAGGTCAAAAGATTTTCTGTGTCTATGTTCTATGGAAGTTTGTTCGCTGGCTGCTTTGATCTAATCAGCATTGTCAATGAAGCTCTGTGTAAAAAGAAGGTAATGAAACAGAATGAAATCATGAGCATCCGTATACTATTGACATGTACTCTAACGTCAGTGTTGGGAAAGTACAGGGATTATGCAAGTATAAACCAGACACAGCTGGAGAATTGTTCCTGATTGACTCATAATGCTGTGAGTGATGGATTGCCATTTAGTATTCTAGTCTCTGTGGTTTATCATTCCCGCACATCTGTTTGATGATGTGATACAAGATCAACAGGAGGATACTTAATCTCGCATTTGAGTACTGGTTTTGAGTGATTACGTCTTTTCAATGTGAACTGAAGTAGGGCAAGATCATCTGTGTATTTCAAAGGGGAAAAAATATTTTTGATACTTCCAGATCCCGCTTCTCCTTTAACCTACACCATTAATAGCAAATAAGGATGATCTGATCCATCCAATTTTCAAATTTGAAAACATCTTTCTTTTTCATATAAAGTAGATTTAACTCTGAAGCAGCAGATGTGATGGCATCTGTGGAGAGTACAAGGCAGGGTTCGTGTTTCAAGTCAATGACCTTTTGCCTCAACGCTGAAAAGTTAAGTGGGCACACAAGAAGCTGCAGATGCTGGAGATCGAGCACCAGACAAAGGAGCTGGAGGAACTCAGCAGGTTAGGCGGCATCAATGGGAAGACATGAACTGTTGATGTTTTGGGTCGAGGCTCTTCATATGAATGAATAGCCTCAACCCAAAGAGTTGACTGTCCAATTCCCTCCATAGCTGCTGCCTGACCCACTGAGTTCCTCCAGCTCCTTTATGTGTTGCTGAAGGTTATACCCGGTTGCCTCTTTTTGACAAATGCTGCCTGATCTGCTGCAGGTTTTTGTTTCATGAGCAGATCCCAGCATCTATGGTTATCAGCTTCATTACTTTCAGTTGCTTTTCCTCCTTCTCAGTGTTGTAGATTCCCCCCCCCCTCATTTCACTGCATTGTTCTTCATTTTCTAAAACCTTTTTTTACAAGTCCCAGTCATATGTTTTGTTTGATTGTGCTCCTCCAGGAAATACTACAACATATAGAGCTGAAAGATATTAATTTGTCATTGAAAAGGGTTCACCACTCCTTTTTCCTTCAACATCAGACCCAGTTTGCCATTTGTGTAGCTCCAAATATTTCACTCATTATCTTGAGCCAGGTTGCAGTCTGATGAACACAATATTGACATAATCATGCATGGCATTGTAATTCGGTCCAGTCAACCCAATGTTCCTTACTAAGTTATTGACTGGTCCAAAGTTGTATAACTTGATGCGATAGGAAATATATATTCTAGGGACTATATAGCTTGGTATCAGTACACTGTGGTGGCGGGGGGGGGGGGTGTTAAATATTTATATTTTTCATGAGTTTTGTTCTTTGTTCGGCTTTTGAACTGCTTTGTTGGATCTTGGTTGCATATTCTTTATTTGATTGTGAAGTGCCTTTTATGAATGCAGTCAGCAATAAATCCTGCCCAGGGTGCTCCTGTGAAGTACAACTCCAGTGCTGAATATTCAAGTATAGTTCACAATCTTTCAGTATTTTAATGTACTATTTTGGTTTCTTTTAGTTGTGATAGTGCGATTTGTTTTGTATCTAGAAGTGGAATTCAATTTTCTTTTAAATAATTACCGGTAGTTCTCCCCAGGGTAATTTGTGAATTTACTAAGTAAGAAGCAGAGATGGATTTTTTCTTTAATTCTCCTTGTAGATAGATAGATAAGTAGATAGATATGTTATTGATCCCAAAGGAAATTACAGTGTCACAGTAGCATTACAAGTGCACAGACATAAATATTAGAAGAGAAGTAGAAAAAATTTTAAAAAAGTTACCACAAAGATTTAACAGGAAGGGGTCGTCACTTCCCCAGCTATAGGTTGACTCATTATAGAGCCTGATGGCTGAGGGTAAGAATGACCTCATATAGTGCTCTTTGGAGCAGCACAGTTGTCTTAGTCTTTAACTAAATGTGCTCCTCTGTTCAGCCAGGGTGGCATACAGAGGGTGAGAAACATTGTCCAGAATTGCCAGGATTTTATGTAGAGTCCTTTGTTTTACCACAACCTCCAGGGTGCCCAGTTTGATTCCTATAATAGAGCCGGCCTTTTTAATCAGTTTATTGAGCATGTTGGCATCACCTGCATTGCACAGAAGTTTGTACTGGTGACAACAGATTGGTAGAACTTGTGAAGAGGTGCCTGTATACTCCGAAAGACCCCAGTTTCCTCAGGAAGTAGAGGTGACTCTGGCCCTTCTTGTTCACAGCCTCTGTGTTGGTGCTCCACTCAAGTCTGTCATCCTGGTGCACCCCCAGGTACTTGTAGATCCTCACCAAATTCACGTCCTCACCATCAGTAGTAACAGGGAGCAATGCACGCTTAGTCTTCCTAAAGTCCATCACCATCTCCTTTGCCTTACTAATGTTGAGCTACAAATGATTCAGTTAGCACTATTTGACAAAGGGTAATTTAAAGATGATGTGCAGTTTCTCCAAATGATCTGTGTTCTGCATTCATGGAGTTGATGTCAGAAAATATTGATATTCTAAATGTGCATGAAAGTGTTTTTATGGACTGTTTAATAATTGTTCTTTAAATGCTTTCCATTTTGTCCTGTAGCATTTAGGCCACTGTTCACTAATGTTTAATAGAGTTGCTGCACATGCATTTTGTGTTGAAATTTTACTGAAGGATTTAAGGGTGTATTTTCCCAATTACCCTGGAAAATTGTACTTGTTGGAAACAAGCTCAATAAGCCATGGTAGTGCTGAATAAGTTATGACCCTAAGGGATTTTAAGGCACACTATGAGAAGTTTGCTGCTTTTGATTAAATTTGCCACTATTGAAGTTGGGTTAGTTAATTTAGTACTTTTTAACTTGTATATCAATAACAAATTGGGTAATGATGAATAATTTCTCAAATAGGAAATTATTCTTTCATACTTATGAAGACTAGCTCTCTAATGACTTAAAACTGCATTCATAAATGCAAGAGACTTTCCAGATACTGAAAATCTTGAGTAACACCCAGAAAAGGCTGGAGGAACTCAGCAGACAGGTAGCATCCGTGGAAGGGAGTAAACTGCTGACGTTTCGGGCTGAGTCCTATTATTAGGACTGGATAGGAATGAGGCAGAAGCCAGAATATGATGGTGGGTGGGAGTGAAGAACTGCAAGCTGGCAGGTGATAGGTGAGGGAGGAGAGTGGGTGTAGAGGGGAGAACAAAGTACAAGTTGAAGGTGATAGCTGGAAGAGGTAAGGGGCAGAAGAAGAAGGAATTTAATAGAGATTAGATTGGATTAGATCAAACTTATTTGTCATGTACATTGAAGAATTGAAATGTACTGTACAATGAAATGCATTGTTTTGCATCACAGACCAAGATAGACGGAGGATGTGCTGGGGCTAGCCTACAAGTGTTTCCATGCTTCCAGTGCCAACCCAGCCAAAATATCTCATAGGATAGGACAGTGGACCATGAGAGAAGTGGAAGGAGGAAGGGCACCAGAGGGAGGTGAAGGGCAGGTGAGGGGAAGGGAAGGGAGGAGAACCAGAATGCGGAAAGAGGAAGGAGAAATTACCAGAAGTAAGAGAAATCGATGTTCATACCATCAGGTTGGGTGCTACCCAAACAGAATGTGAGGTGCTGCTCCTCCATCCTGAGTGTGGCCTCATCATAGTAGAAGAAGAAGCTATGGACAGACATGGGAAATTGAATTGAAACGGGTGGCCACTGGGACATCCTGCGTTTTGAAGGTGCTCGACAAAGCAATCCCACAATTTGCTTTGGGTCTCACTGACATAGAAGAGGGCGCATTTGATATAATAGGTGACCCCGAAAGACTCACAGGGGAGGTGTTGCCTCATATGGAAGGGGCGCTTGGGACCCTGAATGGTGATGAGGGAGGAGGTGTTGGCAGAGGTACAGCACTTATCACACTTGCTGTGTAAGTGCCAGGAAAGGAAACAGTGAAGAGGGATGAGTGGGCAGGGGAAACATGTAGAAAGCCATTCCTACAGAAAGCAGAGAGTGGGAGGAGGGAGGGAAAGGTATGCTTAGAAGTAGGGTCTCTCTCATTGCAGATGGCGAAAGTTATGGAGAACGATGTGTCAATATCATGGCGGCAGGAGAATGAGATCAGGGCAGATATACTAGGGATGAATTGAGAGACAGATGAGGGCAGTAATGATGATAGTGGAAGGAAAGCCCCATTCTTCGAAAAACAAATGCTCTGGAATGGAAAACCTCGTGCTGAGAACAGCGGTGGTGGAGGAGAAGGAAGTGAGAAAAGGGAATGAGAATTTTTACAAGTGACAGGCTGGGAATAGAGATGGTCAAGATGTGAGAATCAGTAGGTTTGCAAAAATTATCAGTGGATAGTCTCCAGAGATGGAGATGGAGAGACTGAGAATAGTGAGAGAAGTGTCAGTGATGGTCCAAGTAAATCTGAGGGCAGGGTAGAGGCTGGAAGCAAAGCTGATGAAATTGACGAGCTCAGGATGGGTGTGTGAAGCAGCACCAATGCAATTGTCAATGTAACATAAAAGGAGTTGAGGAGTGTTCTCAGAGCCGGCTTGGAACATAGTCTTTATACCAGGTTCTGGAGCTTTATGTTGTGCAATGAGCAATTTAAAGACATAAAAATGCAGCAGTCTGTTTTACCTATGAGACAGCTAGTGTTGGATATCTGCTCCACGGGAAAGGGCACAACTCGCTGATAACACCACTTCGATCTAACAGAAAATGTGAATCCAGCGTAGCTGCTGTGATTGGAACTTCTAATGACCAGTGAATTAGCCATTCTTTCGGCAAGGCAAACAAAGAAAGCAAAGAAAGAGGCATTCCATTGTAATTTTAATGCATGTTATTGAATGCAAAGCTGTACTGTTAATGAGAAGTCAGGATCAGCATTGACATATAGTGTGATGGCAAATGGGCAGAAGCTGTTGCTAAAGCACTGAGTGCGTGCCTTCAGGCTCCTGTTCTTCCTCATTGATGGCAGTAATAAGAAGTGAGTATGCCCTGGATGAAGAGGATCCTTCATGATGGCCCTTATCTTCTTGAGTCATCACCTTTTGAAGATGTCCTTGTTGGTGGGAAGTCCAATATCTATCGTGGAGATGGCTCAGTTTACAACTCTCTACAGCTTTTTCCTTTTTCCAGTCCTGTGTTTTGATGTTTCCATGCCAGATGCTGACAGTCAGAATGTTCTCCATAGTACATCTGCAGAAATTTGCTAGAGTCTTCAGTGACATAACAAATCTCCTCAATCTCCTAATGAAATATAGCTGCCAGCATGCCGTCTTTGTAATTACATTAATATATTGGCCTAGGATAAATCTTCCATCATGTTGACACTCTGGAACTTGAAGCTTCTCGCCTTGTTGTGGTGGTAATTAAATCACAATGGGTCCAGGTCCTTGCTCAGTTGGGAGTTAATTCTTGCTATGACTAACTTCTTAAAACACTTCATCACAATAGGTGTGAGTGCTACTGGGTGGTAGTTATTGAGGCAATTCTCCCTGCTCTTCTTGTATATTCTTGATAATAGTATATTATTGTATTCCAAAATCAAAAATAAGCTGTTTGAAGTATTGTTTGAAACTGAGGAACCAAGGTGAATTGCAATTGTTGTGTTTGTTACTGAAGGATAGTGCAGAGCACACCAGGATGCCAGCATACAGGTTACTCAGCTGAACTGTATTGCTTGTACAGTATGTGAACTCCTGCCATGTGGGACTGTCTAACTGAGTGGCACAGGAGTAACACTATTAATTACTACTACCCTTCTTGAAAAAAAGAAAAACTAGGTATGTACTTTTTGTCTCTAGAACGGCATTGAAGTTAAAGTCACTGAAATTGAGCCATTCAGTTCACTTTACCCGTAACACATAACTTATGCTCCTTACATAAACATAAAAAATAATTGACAATATTATAATTGTCTTTCTCTTTGTTTTTAAGTCGCTCTCTTTGTTTTCATCCTTTTTTCATTACTTCCTATTTTTAAGAAAAGTTTCATTTTGTGAAATGTTTTCAACATTAGAACTCTCTTTAACAAACACAAAATCTAATGGAAAGCAGGGTAGACTACCTGAACACTCTAGCAAAGGGAGAGGATTGTTCTGCCTCTTTAGTCTTTTGCCCTAAGCTATTAGATTATGGAGTATATCTCTTAAGTGGGATAGACAAACGACTGATCCATTATATGTTCCTGGAAGTGTTAGAGAGGATGGAGGTACTTGAACAGGTGGGTCCACCTCAAGTAAGTGGTCCTCATCATAAGGATCAGGTTACACTATATCTTTCTCTACTTTTCGTGGACTTTGATGGTGCATGTCTGTTCTGTCTGATTTCACCTTGTGATGTTTGAATCACAAACAACCATGGTGTATGCTGCCCAACTACTGTTCCTTTGGTGAATTGGACTGAAATCCCAACAGTTTCACCACTCCTGAGCAGCGACAAAGGTCTTGCTCTGTGTCTGGGATCATGCATGCTCTTTGTTTTCTCACTCTGTGATGTCTCAAAATGTTTCACTTTGTCCAAGTAAATGAGGTTGGAGAAGGGAAGGAAGAACAGGCAGGCTTGTTCAGTTTCTGGCCCATTGACAGCTCTGATGGACTGTAGCTATTCACAAGAGGTGTGGAGAGATAAGCTAGCAGTTCTTTGTAGGGGTCTTTTGCCTTCAGTAGGAGACTCTGGACAGTTTTCCCTGCTTTTTCCGCTCCCCCATTTGTCTGTGGGAACTGTGGACTGCTTGTCTGGTGTTTGGGCTCACAGTCTCTAGCAGAGGTTTTGAATTCTGTGCAGCTGAATTGTTGACCGTTCTCTGACACAAGTGTCTCTGGTATTCCGTGGTGAGTGAATACGGCTTTCAGGTGCTGTATAACTGCTGCTGAGGGTGAGGACAGCTTGGACACCTCTACGTTCTGTGAGTGGTAATCCACAGTGAGAAGATAATTATATCTTTCCAGCTCGAATATGTCTGAGCCTGCAATTTGTAATGGAAAGGCTGGGAATTCTGTGGGACAGAAAGGATCAGCATGATTTTTGTGCAATTTCCTGCATGCTTCACATTGCTTTACATAATCTCCCAGGTGACCATATGGAATGTCTTGCTCTTAGGTAACATTGTTTGATGCCTTGATGTCCTTGGTGGATTTGACTGATGAGTTCTCCGTGCATAGAAGCAGGAATGATGTCTGGAACCCTTTAGCAGCAGACCATCAAGAATGGTGAATGTGTCTCTTTCAAACCAGAAAGGTCTAAACTTGTGAACTCCTTTCGGAACAGCTGCCCATCCATGCTCGCAATATTCCATGACCTTGCTGCAGATTTGGTCCCTTTTCAACTCAGCGTGAATTCTGACAAACTTAATCTGTGATGCAGGGAAGTTTTCACGTACCACAGCTAACTAGATGTTGGTATCTTCCGTGAGGGCCGAATCAGCATCCGTCCTCTCACTTCTGCATGGGATCCTTGACAATGTCTGGTGTTGTGAAAGATTTGCAGGGGACAGGATCACATGAGCCTCATTCTGAATCTTTGCAGATGTGGAGGTAAGTCAGCCCCGCGTTTTGAGCCGAGGATGCTAACAGGTGGCTTGTGGTCTGTTTCAAGTAGGAATTCAGTTCCTACCAAGTAGCAGCTGAAGTGTTTGCAAGCCCACATGAGAATCAGTGTCTCCTTTTCGAGTCCGGCGTAATGCTGTTTAGTAGGAGTCAGTGCTTCTGATGCATACACCACCGATTTCCAGATCCCACTGAAGTCTTGCATGAGCACTCCCCGGAGGCCAAAGGAAGAGGTGTCTGCTGAGATCTTGGTTGCTTTGATCAGATCAAAGAATGCCAATGTTGGTGGAGAGACAAGGATGAGTACATGCAGATGAGTACATCGTCCATGTGGCAGACTACTACTTCCAGTCCCTCCGAAATGTCGTTCATCTTCATTTGAACGAGTTCAGTGGCTGATGAGATGCCAAAAGGGGGTCTCTTGAAGGCATTGCATCCATATGGTGTGATAAAGGTTGTGAGCTTCTGTAACTCTGGAGCTAAATGGATCTGCCAGAATCCTGAGTTTGTATCTAGTTTGGTGAAAGAACTTAGCTCTGCCCAGCATACCTAAAGTGTGTTCAACAGAGGACAGAATAATCTTCTCCTGCTTCACTGCTTTGTTCAATTTTGTTATATCAATGCAGATCTTCACCGTGCCATCTGGCTTGGGAAATAGAAACAGTGCCCACATACCAGTCAGTAGGTCCATTCACTCTAGTTATGATGTCAAGTCCCTCCATTCTATCAAGTTCAGCTTTGACCTCGTTCATCAATGGGACAAATATACGCCTTGCTGTGGTCGGAGAGGACACCACTCCTGGCCTCAGAAGGATAATGTACTCCTCTTTCAGTCCCTCTGGGCCTGTGAACAGCTCTGGGTACTTCTCCTGCCACTGAAAATTATTTAGCAAATCCAACCTTGTAATGTTGTTCAGCTTCTCAATGGCATATCGTCCCAGCAGTGGTGAGAAGAGATTCTCAACAACGTAGACATCCTCTTTTAGCTGTTTCTCATATTTATGGATAGAAGTTCTATACATTCCTATCACACTGAACTTATGTTTCCCTGGCCCCGTGAGCACTCCCTTTGTTGGGTTTACTGTAATGCCTGTTTACTTTGCCAGTTTTGTGAAGAGACATTTGGGGATGGCTGTGACATCTGCCCCAGTATCCATTTTGAATAACACTGCCTTATTTTGCAACTGGACCATAGTACACCAGCCTTGTCTATTTGAATCTAGAGCCCCAAGGAAAGTCTCTCTTCGTCTGAATCATGATCTTCTTTATCCTCCTGACGAACACTGCTTTTGAGTGGCACTGATTTTTATAATGAGAAATTCAACTGCATTGGTGGCATTTCACTGACTTTGCTGGACAGAGCTCTTTGACGTGGAATGGAGACTTGCCGTGTCTCTTGGAGTTGGACATTTTACCAGCTCTTTGTTTGAGCTGAGCTCTACTCTCACCTCTTCCTGTTAGTTGTGACTGTACCTTGATTATACCCTTCTTTTTGTACAGCTCCTAGCTTTACCTCAGCATCGTTTTTGTCCCTGAGTTCTGCCTGTTGCTGATGAACATCCTCACTCTGCCTGACCATAGTAGTAGCTTTCTCTAGTGTGAGATTTGCATGCAACTGAAGCCTCTCTGACAATTTGGTATCTAGTAGCCCAACAACCGTCCTGTCTCTAATGGACTCATGCCTCAGATTTCCTTATGTTGTCTGACAGGACATGCAAAACTGTGATGAAGTCATATACGCTTTCATCTGGCTTCTGTTTTCTGGAGCTGAACTTTGCCCTCTCATATATCACATTTCATTGTCCTGTGAAACATTCTTTGAAATTGTTCTGCACTATTCCTTTTTTTAAGCATCTGTCAGTCCTTATCCAACCATGATGTCATCTGTTTGTCACCCATGCAGTATATCAGTGTGCTTACTTGATGCTCTTCTGAAGCCTGAGTGAGATAGCTTCCAACCCTAAATCTCTCAAAGCATCTGAGTCATCTCCCAATGCCCCCTGATTTGTGAAATCAAATGTTTGAGGATGCTTTATTAGGTAAGTAAATATAGATACTGCAGGTATTTGCTCCATTTTCCTGTTTGTTTATTATTTTATTGATCTGGGCTATTAAAGTCTTCTTTTCTCTCCCTTAGAGTATGACTGACTTCCTTGGTGTGTCTGAGTCTCTGTGTACGCCCCCAGGCTAGTGGCACACAGAGTATGACAATGTATCCACTTTTGGGTGTAGCTTAAATGTGTTGCCTAGCAACCCTGGCCCTTTCTCAGCTCATGCCACATGCTGCATAAATTTAGCAACTGTCATAGGCAATTTGGTAGGATGGTATGTCCCTGGATATCTTTCATAGATACATGCAGAGAAGAACAGTTTTATTGTAAACTGATTCCTGTTAGGGATCTCATGTGGTCTGTAGCACCAATTCATCGATGATCAACCACCTCTGACACCATATTGGGTTCATTATTGAGGGATAGTGCAGAGTACACCTGCATGCCGGATACTCTCTGAACTTTATTGACAACCTTGATGTGAACTCCTCCCATGTGTAGGTGGCTAACTGAGTGGCATAGGAATAACACTTAACAGCCATTACAACAATATTGAAAGAGATTGATAAAAGTTAAAGAAAAGTTAACATAACATCATGAGAACTAACAGCTTGCTCCACTTTCACTAATATCACGGGTAATCTTTTATCTCAGCACAGTTTCCTCTAATTCTCCCAAAATGATTGATACCCAAATTACCTAAAATCTGTACTCAACAACAGGGATGAGAGAAAAAAGAACTTAAATTTGAGAATACTGAGTGAAAGTTTTCTCTCATCTCTGTCCTCAGTAGCTGACCCTTTAACTTGAGGTTCTCGGCAGTCCAGCCAAGGAAAACATCATTACTCTACCTACCATGCATAAGCTCATAAAAGTGTTGTATATTTTAATTAAAACACCTGTCTTTTTCAGAACATTAGAGGAATACTTCAAGTTTGCTTACTCTCTCCTTACAGGACAAACCCACCTCACACATCCCACGAACCACTGGTGAAACTTTTATTGCACTTCCTCTATAACCTTCCTGATACTGGAAAACCACTTCTATACATGATAGTCCCAGTGAAGTTTATTAGGACCACATGTAATTACAGCGATCTTGTGCTCAAATCTCCTTGCAATAAAAGCTAGTGTATCACTTGCCCTCCTAACTGCTTGTTAAACCTGCTCCTTAACTTTCAGGGATTTACGTACAAGACCACACAAGTTACTTTGCACACCAATTGTTATTCCTTCAGGCTTAGCACTTTTTTTTGACAATAATACATACCTTTTCCTTAGACTTACCTTTAACTTCCCTTATTGTCCTGAGCTGGAGTACTTTTCCTGTTGTTTTATTGTGCCTTTAACTGGGGTGCTCAACTTTGTAGTAGTGCTTTAAAGGTTAGGCATTACTTATTTACCTTTTAACTTAGTTTTCCAATTTACCATAGCCAATACGTGCCTAACTACTTTGCTTTGTTCAGCTTTAAGATCTTAGTTTGAGATTAACTTAAATCACTTCCAATTTCTATATTATAATTACTCTTCTCTGAAACACTATTAACTGCAATGCTATTAGTTAATGCTTGTTCATCTAAAACTTTTCCATCATTAGTCCTGCCACATACTGATATAGTAAATCATTCTTTGTACATTCTGTGATTTTTTCCCCACACTAATACGATTAAGTTGCTTTATTCCGTATGTACTGTATATGTTTATGTGCCTGGTCTTCTTCCATTTCAGCTGCTTGCATGAAAGCTAATTCACCAGTTGACTATTAGCTTTATTCTTGGCAAGGAGTCAGTTGTTTTTGGTTTCATGTTACTTTCAACAGATTTGGGTGCAAAATTCCTGGTAGATCTGAAGGAATAGTGGAGTTTTGAAAGTGCCATCTTTGGAATGAATCTGTCTGTCCAATTGGTGGGTGTAAATGAGCTGGGAGATAACTTGTGTACATTTGTTTTAACTTCTAAGTTAGGCATGCACCTACGACGTGCTGGTGTGATGACATATGCCATTCTCATCCTTTTACCTATAATCTGTAATTAATTATTCAAACAAACAAGAAAGCTTGATCAAACAATATATTTACAATGCTACTAAAATATTACTGAAATATTAAATACACAACACTCTTCCCTTCTTAATTATAAACTCCAACTCAAAGCAGAATGCATCCTGTTACGTACCCCGTAACTGGGTCATTTACCAGCAAAGATAGAGAGGTCCGTTGAAGTCTGATGGTACTATTTTTAATGGTATTTATTGATAAAAATACACAAAAATAATATCAATGCAAACATACATATAATATACGTCATCAATACTAAATCTAAAAGCGCGGGTATAATAATAATCAATAAGAAATAGCTCTATCGTTGTCTAAGGGATAATGTATTGTCCGATGGAAATATAAAAGTCACTCAAGTTCATTCAAGCTGCAGCTTTTGGTTGGAGAGAGAGACGGAGGTTTAACTTGCTCATTCCTTTTATGATGTCAATCCTTCGAGAGTCATTGGGGGCGTATTTCCCCTTTGTGGTTAGCTAAAGCCGGGCTTCCGTGATAAAGGCCCCACCAATTCCGAGGCAAATGGAAAAGGACGCACGTGGGCTTTTCCACCAGCTTTCGCTATTACGCTGTTACAGGAGTTCTAGCATTTCTTCTGGTGCGTCTGAGGGGCTGTTCCCTCAGACCCTCTTTTATCCTGACTCACAGGGTCTCAGATGTCAATCAGGTTGGGATGATGCAATCCCTCCACCAACCTCCCTCGGTTCATTGCCTGGGGGGGCTTCGATGAATCGTACAGTATTCAATACACAATTCCGTCTCCAAAAGACAATGACCTGTTCCGTGGCTTTGTATCTCAGAGGCCCAGGACACATTCCAAACATTGAGGAATCTGTGTGTCTCTCTCTCATTTCCTGGGTCTCCTGACTCGAAGCAATAGCGATCCTGTGATTCTCAAAAAGGAGGGGGCCACAGGCGTAACAATCCCAACTTATATGCATATATATGCAGTATGCTGAAAAATACATTCACTGTATAGACGTCCACAGTATAGTAAATTTTAAATTGTGCCGTTCAGGCTTGAAGATTCAATCACTGTGGAGGATTTCTTACTCTTGTGGATCTTTCCTGACAAGGGGATCATTCTGTTTGGCAGGTGAGACTTGTGGCTGTGAAGCAGTTGCTGGTTCTGGAACCTCCTCCATGGTGGTTGTAGGAGTTGACTCTGGGATTCCAGGAAGTGGATTCTGACAGCACTGGCCACCATTCCTCAACTGATCAATGTGTTGTCTCTGCATCATATCAGATGCATTCTACACAGTGTAGGAGAGTCGTCCAGTTCTGTTCTCAACCTTTCTGAATACCCACTTCTGATCACCTCTGTAGTCCTCCGCTAGGACTGCTTGTCCAGGAGTGAAGCATTGAACCTCCTTGTTTGGGGAGCCTTCAATTTGTCTCAACTCATTGTCCTGCATACTACTTCTGAGATTGGGTTTCAGCAGATCCAAATGTGAATGCAAGGGACGACCCAGGAACACCATAGCTAATGAGTTGCTGGTTGGGGACTGTGCTGCATTGTGATATGCAAGGAGGAAATTGGCAAGCTTCTGTTGTAGTGTGTTCTGCTTTCATTGATCGCAGTGCTTTCATTAGACTCTGGAGAAATCTGTTCGCCAAGTCATTTGTAGCTGGGTGGGATGGTTTAGTTGTAATATGTTTTATTCCATTTATTTTCAGAATAACTGAAACTGTTCCTCAACAAACTATGGTCCATAGTCACTGTTCAGGCAATCAGGTGAAGTTTTGGGCCAACACTTTCATTTTGTCCATGCCTAGATGATCAGCATGTAGCTCCTCCAGCACTTTAGCTCTCAGCTTGGATGGTAGAATAACTCTCAATCCTCACATAAGGCAACCTTCATCAAGGGCGACTTCATCCCAGTGCTGGTAAAAATGGGGGATCTGGAGTTTCTGCAGCACATTTTGGGTTGTCATGTAGACATGAGACGGAGTTTTCCGGTTTCTCTTTGGACCATCTCTGCCATCATAGGGAGACATCTGATTCACATGAGGTAGAATGTGTCAAGAGGAGTGTCATCTTTTGTAAATTTTTTGGGTATTTCCTTCACCAAGGGTAAAGAGGACATCAGCATTTTCAAGATTAGGCATATTTTTCTTCCGACCTTGTAACTGTGTCCTCCAAGAAACAGCACCCGTCTCTGCATTCGTGCTGCAGCTCTGAGTGGAGCACAGTACCATTCACAGGTCACAGGTCCATCGCCATTTCTTCCTGATCTGTTGTCATGACTTCAAGAGGAGGAGCACCGTAGCCAGGTTTGGCAGGTACCTGTTACAGTAATTGACTAATCCTCAACAGGACCATAACTGTGTCATGTCCTTTGTTCTTGGGGCTTCCACCACTGCTTGAATTTTCTCAACGCACCTGCGTCAAGGGTGCGACCACAGTAAGTGATGCCTGGTTAAAAGAATTCACACTTGCTGCATCATGCTCTGAGCCCATAATCTTCTAATCTTTTTAAGGCTGTCTTGAGATTTTGGAGGTGTTCCTTGTCCTCATGATGATAATAATGATGTAATCCAGGTAACACTGACTGCCTGGGCAGTCTGGCAGCTCTGGTCCACAGCTTTTTGCCAGAGTGCAGGTGCAGGTGCTATTCCAAAAATAAGCCTATTACAGTGATAAATCACTTTGTGAATGTTTATGGTGAGAAACACTTTGGAATAGCTAAACATTTAGAAAGGAGTGGTTCCATTAGACAGACACTGCATGGATTCAGAAAGGGCAGGTCCTGTTTGACAAACTTACTGGAGTTCTTTGAGGACATAATGAGTGCAGTGGATAGAGGGGAACAGGTGGATGTTGTATACTTGGATTTCCAGAAGGCGTTCGATAAGGTGCAGCACAAGAGACTTATAAATAAGATACAGATGCATGGAGTTGGAGGAAGTGTTCTGGCATGGATGTGTGTGTGTGTGTGTGTGTGTAGGCCTCCATTAGTCTCAATAGACCATGGATTTGCACCTTGGAAAGTTTCCAGGGCAAGCCTGGGCAAGGTTTTTTATTATGGAAGACCGGCAGTTGTGGCATGGATAGTGGATTGGTTAACCAATAGAAGGCAGAGAGTTGGTATAAATGGGTGTTTCTCTGGTTGGCAGTCATTGGTGAGTGAGATGCCACAGGGCCCACAGCTGTTAACCATTTACATTGATGATTTGGAAGAGGGGACTGAGTGTAGCATAGCAAAATTTGCTGATGATACTAAATTGAGTGGAAAAGCAAATTGTACAGAGCATATGGAGAGTCTGCAGAGGGATATAGATAGGTTAAGTGAGAGGGCCAAGGTCTGGCAGATGGAATGCAACATTGATAAATGAAAGATCATCCACTTTGGAAGGAATAATGGAAGAGCAGATTATTATTCAAATGGTGAAAGGTTGCAGCATGCTGTTGTGCAGAGGGACTTGGGAGTGCTTGTTCATGAATCGCAAAAAGTTGGCTTGCAGGTACAGCAGATTATTAAGAAGGCAAATGGAATGTTGGCCTTCATTGCTAGAGGGATTGAATTCAAGAGCAAGGAGGTCATGCTGCAACTATACGGGGCACTGGTGAGGCCGCACCTGGAGTACTGTGTGCAGTTCTGGTCTCCATACTTGAGGAAGAATATAAATAAAAACACAAAATGCTGGCAGAACTCAGCAGGCCAGACAGCATCTATGGGAGGAGGTAGTGACGAAGTTTCGGGCCGAAACCCTTCATCAGGAGGTTTCGGCCCGAAACTTCGTCACTACCTCCTCCCATAGATGCTGTATGCCCTGCTGAGTTCTGCCAGCATTTTGTGTTTTTATTTATTTCCAACATCTGCAAATTCACTCGTGTTGCCTTTGAGAAAGGATATACTGGCTTTGGAGGCAGTGCAGAGGAGGTTCACCAGGTTGATTCCAGGGATGAAGGGGTTAACCTATGAGGAGAGGTTGAGTCGCCTGGGACTGTACTCTTTGGAGTTCAGAAGAACGAGAGGGGATCTTACAGGAACATACAAAATTTTGAAAGGGATAGATAAGATAGAAGTAGGAAAGTTGTTTCCATTGGTAGGTGAGACTAGAACTTGGGGACATTGCCTCAAGATTGAGGGGAGAAGATTTAGGACAGATATAAGGAGAAATTATTTTTCCCAGAGTGGTGAATCTGTGGAATTCTCTGCCCAGAGAAGCAGTTAAAGCTTCTTCACTAAATATATTTATGAAACAGTTTGATAGCTTTTAACATAGTAAGGAAATTAAGGGTTATGGGGAAAAGGCCGGTAGATGAAACTGAGTTTACGGACAGATCAGCCATGATCTCATTGAATGGCAGGGCAGGCTCGATGGGCTGGATGGCCTACCCCTGCTCCTATTTCTTAAGTTCTTATGAGTCTTCTTCCATCTCCATCTGTAGGTAGGCCTCAACTAAATCCACTTTGCTGAAGTGTTTCCCTCTCGAAAGTTTGTAACGATATCCTCTGTCATGGGCAGAGTGTATAGATCTAATTTCAGTACTGGGTTGATGGTGACCTTAAAATTACCACAGATCCTGACAGATCTATCCTTCTTAGCTACTGGGACCATGGGCTCCTCTCAGGCTTGGAAAGAATTCCTTCAGTCTCCATGTAATCTAGCTTACTGGGTTCTTCATCACGGATTGTATATAGAACCAGACGGGTTTTGCAAAACATGGGTGTGACATTCAAAATTTCACCCTTGATATGTTTAAGTCTTCCAATGCCACCCTTGAACATTTCAGTGGCATCATCCAGTACCTTTCTTAATGCACTTTCAGTTGACTCTGTTGTAGGGCATCTGTCATAGTGGATGGATTGCCAACCAATTGTAGTTGTCTCAGGTACTCTGAACCCCACAATGCTTGCCCTGCTGTTTTTAACACATTTACCACAATGTAGTTTGTTCATTGTTGTACTTCACTGCAATAAATGTCATTCCCACAAGAGTTATCTTTTTTCCATTATAAGCTCTTAGTTGGATATCTTCAGGCTTCAGATCAGTATCTTTGAAATGCCATTCAAACTCATTTTGTGGAGTGAGTGAAACAGATGGGCCAGTACCAATTCCACTTGAATTAATCTGACATTCGCTTCGGGTATAAGCCATATTACTTGTCCCTTGTTCGTTTTCACATTATAAATCTTAAGGCTACCCAGTCCTGTGTCACTTCCATCGTTAACCGTTTTATTAACAACATGCAGTTTAGTGCTTACTTTGAAACAGCAACTTTGAAATTGCTCATTATAGAGTATGTGTCCTACTTTGTTGCATTTTCTGCAAGTTTCGCCTTTGAATCTGTATTGGTTTGGTGTATCTGGGACCCTGCCACAGTGGTAATGCAATTTGTTGGCCAGGCTGGTTTCTGTTTAGACTGTAATTTTGTCCACGCTCACTTTTATTTCTAACTGCAACTCATTTGTGTCTATGTTTGCAGTTTCCACTGATACTATTTCAACTGGTTTTTAAAATATAAGTTGTGCTTCAGTTACGAGCTATTTTAGAATTCTTGTAAGATTTAAAAACATAAGAAATAGGAGCAGGAGTAGGCCATCTGTCCCATCGAGCCTGCTCCGCCATTCAATAAGATCATGGCTGATCTGTCTGTAAGTTCAGCTCCATCTATCTGCCTTTTCCCCATAACCCTTAATTCTTTTACTATGTAAAAACGTATCAAACTGTTTCTCAAATATTTTTAGTGAAGAAACCTCAACTGCTTCCCTGGGCAAAGAATTCCAGAGATTCACAGCTCTCTGGGAAAAACAATTTCTCCTCATCTCTGACCTAAATGCTCTCCCCTGAATCTTGAGGCAATGTCCCCGAGTTCTAGTCTCACCTACCAATGGAAACAACTTTCCTACTTCTATCTTATATATCCCTTTCAAAATTTTGTATGTTTCTATAAGATTCCCTCTCATTCTTCTGAACTCCAGAGAATATAGTCACAGGCAACTCAATCTCTCCTCATAGGTTAACCCCTTCATCTCTGGAATCAACCTGGTGAACCTCCTCTTCACTGCTTCCATAGCCCGTATATCCTTCTTTAAGTATGGAGACCAGAACTGCACACTGTACTCCAGGTGCAGCCTCACCAGTACCCTGTATAGTTGCAGCATGACATCCCTGCTCTTGAATTCCATCCCTCTAGCAATGAAGGGCAACATTCAATTTGCTGCCTTAATAACCTGTTGTACCTGCAAGCCAACTTTTTGCGACACATGCACAAGCACTCCCAAGTCCTTCTACACAACAGCATGCTGCAATCTTTCACCACTTAATAATAATCTGCTCTTCTATTATTCCTTCCAAAGTGGATGATCTCGCAATTACCAATGTTGTATTCCATCTACCAGACCTTGGCCCTCTCACTTAACCTATCTATATCCCTCTGCAGACTCTCCACATCCACTATACAATTTGCTTTTCCACTCAGTTTAGTATCATCAGCAAATTTTGCTATGCTACACTCAGTCCCGTCTTTCAAATCATTAGGACCTGCCCTTTCTGAATCCATGCTGAATCCATCATTTCACAAGCTAAATGATCTCTCAGTGCATCATTAAGTTCATCACTGGATTGACAATGCTTAGCCAATTTCTTAAATTCAGACATGTAGGCTGAAATGGACTCTCTTTCCTTTTGATTCCGCTTATGAAACCTAAAGCGCTCTGCAATCAACAATGGTTTTGATTCTAAATGATCCTTTCCCGATATCAGCAAAGCTTATTTTGGCTTGTGTGGTTGGAGCAGTCAAACATCTAAGCAAACTATATGCTTTTCTACCCAATACACGCAGCAAAGCTGGTTCTTGTTTCTCATTGGCTATTCCATTTGCTTTAAAATATTGCTTGATTCGCTCAGTATACAAATTCCAGTTATCTCATGTACAATTGAATGTGTTTGTCTTTCTGATGTAGCCAGCCATTTCTGTTTTTTTAAAAGTTTATGATTATTATCACCCAGTATTCAGTGTTTATGAACCCGTGACTGTGTCCGTTTTCTGCTTTGTTAAAAACTCAGTCGTCTCCTTTTTTTTGAAGAAGCATGTGCTGCGCTGTTTTTTTTTAACCACCGTTTCTCCCTACACTTTTTAAAAACTCAAATGTCTTGCTGCACTTCAACAGATAGGTAGCGATGTTGGATTTGTTTTAAAACTTACTCCTTGCCACTGTTATGTTTTGTAACTCCAAAACATAAACTGAATCAAAATAAAAACATGGAGATGGGAGCTAACTTGTGCACACTTGCTTTTACTTTAAGTGAGGCGCACATATATGACACAGTGGGTTGATGATGTATGCCTGTCATGTACACATAACCTGTAATGAATTACTTAAATGAACAAGAATGCTTAATCAAATAATATATTTACAATATTACTCATATTACTGAAATATTACATTCCCAATACTAATGATGCAGTACTAAAGGAGTTTAAGAGTGATCTACAATATCTAAGCTTACATTTGTCCATTAATCAATGTCACTGATTACAGGTTGAATGATTGCTATTATAATCTTGTTAATGATGGCATGTTGTGGGCAGTTGGCTGCTGTGATTCCTACAATAAAAGAAACTTTGTTGCCTTTAAATCTCTTGAGACTTCCTTCAACAACTGTACAATGAAAAACTCTTTCCTTTTCATGCTCTAGAGTTATTGATGTTTGAGAGATCTTGTGATCTGCGACTTGGGGCTTCCAAGTTAAGCACAGGCATTTTGCCACTTCCTATACTAGAAGAGTTTTTTTTCCTCTTTTTCAGCTTCCAGATATTATATTACAAGTTTCATTCTGAGAAAATTCTGTTGTTTGTCCACTCTCTATATTGGGTGTCAGTGGGCTAATGAAAGAGCATGTGAGAAGCTACAGTGAAATTTATTAGAATGATATTCTATACTCTATGTATTTCCTCTTTGTCAAAGCAATCTACAAATACTGAAATTGTTCAACGTACTTCCGGTTAGGATGGGCTAAGCTGCCATCTCTGTTGAGGTCATGCTCAGAATTAGTTGTTTATTTTTAGTTGTAATTTAGGTTTGCAGGGATGTTTTGGAGATTCAGGTGTCAGATTAGGGTTTAGGGACAGAGATCAGTGGTCAGTGGAGACAAAGCATTTGCTCTGCTTTTAAAGGCTGGTGATATAACCGTGTGATGAAGAACATCTGTGGTTCATCTTGGCCTTGCATACCTTCAAGGATGATGGTTGGTGACTGCACCTGCCCCTTACCAGGTCAGTGAGCTGTTGTCAGGTTCTGGATTTGGAGCTCTGCGTGGGCAGGAGGCATGGTCAATTGTGGCACCCCATGTATGTAAGTCAATGAGATTGGAATTTCAGGCCTAGTGTTTGGAATCCTGTCATTGAGTGTCCAGAGTTTGAGGCATGGAGATCGGGTCTTCATCTAGGGTCCATCGTCATTGGTAAGACCAGGGTCAATACCGAAGTTCAAAGCTGTAAGTTGATCGGAAGTCCAGAAGTCTGTAGAAGCCTGTAACTTCAAGTCTCTGTGTGCCCACTGGGAGAAATGTAGCATAATGTCTGAAAGTCCGTGAGTTCGGTGGAGGCCAAAGCTGGCTGGCCCTGCGGTTGGAGAACTGTGTGTGTGCATGGGTGGATGGGTGGGAGGGAAGAACGGGGCTTGTTTTGCTGTTGCTGTTTTGTTGCGTGTTGTGTTCTGTTTTGTGCGGTCATGCTATTTTGGCTGGAATGTTGCTTCCTGTCCCATCACATCTTTAGGTTGTGTTGGTTGTCAATGCAACTAAAGCATTTCACTCTATGCTTTGATGTACATGAGATAAATAAATGAATCTGAAATGTGCTTCTTCACTTGTGTCAGCTGTAACTTTGCTTCCTGAGGATACAGTGATGAGTCATTGTTAATGCCATGCTTTGAAGTTTATTCCAGTGCTCAAGTCATTTCCAAAGAGCTTCTTGTATAAATAAAATAAATCAGTCAGAATCAGATTTGTTATCACTGGCATATGAAGTAAAATTTGTTATATTGCAGTAGCAGGACAGTTCAAAGATATAAAATTAAAACAAATTACAAAAAATAAATGTGCAAAAGATCAATAACAAGGTAGTGTTCATGGGTTCATGGATCATTCAGAAATCTAAAGGCGGAGGGGAAGAAATTCTTCCTAAAGTGTTGAGTGTGTGTTTTCTGGCTCCTGTTCCTCTTCCCTGATGGTAGTAATGAGAAGTGGACATGTACAAATGGTGAGGCACCTTCATGTTGGATACTGTCTTCTCGAAGCACAGCCTCTTGAAGTTATCCATGATGGTGGGAAGAGTTGTGTCCATGATGGAACTCTCTGCAGCCTCTTGTAATCCTGTGCACTAGGGTCTCCTTATCAGACTGAGATGCAACTAAATCTATCAATTTTTTTAAGAGCCTTTGATGAAATACCAAATTGCCTCAAACTTCTAATGAAGTATAGCCACTGGCATGATTTCTTCATGATTGCATCAGTAATTGACCTAGGGTAGATCCTCTGAGATGTCGATGCCAAGGATCTTGAAGTTGCTCACTCTTTTCATCAGTGACGCCTCAATGATGATTGGTGTGCGTTCTCCTAACTTCCCTTTCATGAAACCCATGATCAGTTACTTGGTCTTGTAAATGAATGAACAGATGGCAACAGTGAGACTCTAACTATAATATTAATAATTATGTTGTTCAAGTGTTACTGAAAATTAAATTGATTCATTAATATTCTGCTGGCATTGAATTTGATCATTCAGTATAGTTCATGCCAAATTGATTACAAAATAGTGCAAGACCAGATAGACTATAGAGAACTAGTTCAGTATTAAACCCAGTAGTGATTTGTACAATAAGCAAAGAACTATTCTACCATAAAATGGAAGAATGTGACTGGAACACATAAAACAATGCAACTGAATATGGAGCAACAGAAAGAGGTCACAGCTATGTGTGGTATAGGGATTAAGAATGTTTGGTCATTGTATTAAACTAGTTCAAACAATTGATCTTAATGTTTAGCTTTTTCAGTGATTACTGATTCAATGCTTTTGCGATATTTAGACTATGAGATCATGTTGTAGTTAGGCTTAGATTATTTAAGCAAAGAGCCAAAGTCAAAAAAAGGTTTAAGAATCAATGTTATTAACTTGAGAAGCGATTTACTACTTAATTGACAAAAAAAAGAGATACAGTATACTTCCCAAAGAGGAAGAAGTATTCTGAAAGAAAGATGACACAACCGTGGCTTATAAGAGAAGTCAAATCCAACATAAAAGCCAAAGAGAGGGTGGCTATACTTCATTAGGAGTTTGAAGAGATTTTGTATGAAAACAAATACACTCGAAAACTTCTATAGATGTACTGTGGAGAGCATTCTGACAGGCTGCATCACTGTCTGGAATGGGGCGTGGGCGCTACTGCACAGGACTGAAAGAAGCTGCAGAGGGTTGTAAATTTAGTCGGCTTCATCTTCGCTACTAGCCTACAAAGTACCCAGGGCATCTTCAAAGAGTGGTGTCTCAGAAAGGCAGTGTCCATTATTTAGAACTTCCAGCACCCAGGGCATGCCCTTTTCTCACTGTTACCATCAGGTAGGAGGTACAGAAGCCTGAAGGCACACACTCAGCAATTCAGGAACAGCTTCCTCCCCTCTGCCATCCGATTCCTAAATGGACGTTGTACCCTTGGGCACTACCTCACTTTTTAAATAAATATCATTTCTGTTTCTTGCACAATTTTTAATCTATTCAATATACATATGCTGTAATTTATTTATTATTATTTTGGTTTTTTTCTTCTATATTATGTATTGCATTGGACAGCTGCTGCTAAGTTAACAAATTTCATGTCACATGCCGGTGATAATAAACCTGATTCTGATTCTGATTATGAAAATCTAAACAAGGAAATATAAAACAGCAATTCAAGAGCTGAACTGCTGGACTGATAACCTTATTTTATCACGGTTCATGCCAGTGACAATAAACCAGTTTCTGATTCAGATTTAAAAGAGCAAAAATTAGTTGGAAGTTAGAGGATGGGAAAGCTTTTAAAAACCAACAGAAGTCACCTAAAAGAGTCATTAAGAAAGTAAAGTTGGAATATAAAAGTAAGCTAGCTAATAATATTAAAGAGCATACCAAAAGCTTCTTCTCATACATAAAATGTAAAAGAGAGACAAGAGTAGATTTGGGACCGTTGGTAAATGATGCTGGAGAGGTAGTAATGAGGGACAAGGGAATGACAAACTAATTGAATAAGTATTTTACATTAATCTTCACTGTGGAAGACACTAGCAGTATGGTGGAAGTTCCAGGTGTCTGGGGTCATGAAGTGTGTGAAGTTACCACAACTAGAGAGAAGATTCCTGGGAAATGGAAAGGTCTGATGGTAAATAAGTCACCTAGACCAGATGGTGTACACCCTAGGATTCTGAAACAGGTGGCTGAACAGATCATGGAGGCATTAGTAATGATCTTTCATGAATCACTAGATTCTGGAATGGTTCCAGAAGACTGGAAATTTGCAAATGTCACTCCACTCTTCAAGAAGGGAGAGAGGCAGAAGAAAGGAAACTATAGGGTAGTTAGTCTGACCTCAGTGGTTGGGAAGATGTTGGAGTCAATTGTTAAGAGTGTGTTTTTGGGGTACTTGGAGGCACGTAACAAAATAGACCATAGTCTGCATGGATTCCTCAAGGGAAAATCTTGCCTGACAAATCTGTTGGAATTCTTTGAGGAAATAACAAGCAGGATAGACAAAGGAGAATTGGTAAATATTTTGTACTTGGATTTTCAGAAAGACTTTGACAAGGTGCCATGCATAAGGCTGCTTAACAAGCTACGAGCCTATAGTATTACTGGAAAGATTCCAGCATGGATAAAGCAGTGGCTGATCTGCAGGAGGCAAAAAGTGGGAATAAAGGGTGTCTTTTCTGGTTGGTCAAGTCAGGTTGCTTTTATTGTCATTTCGACCATAACTGCTGGTACAGTACACAGTAAAAATGAGACAACGTTTTTCAGGACCATGGTGCTATATGAACAATACAAAAACTACACTGAACTACAGACCTACCCAAGACTGCATAAAGTTTACAGAACAGTGCAGACATTACAATAAATAATAAACAAGACAATAGGCACAGCAGAGGTCAGTAGGTTGGTAGTCTGATGGCTTGGAGGAAAATCTGTTACATAAATAAACAGCTGAATGGCGGCGTCCGGGATTCCATCCATTTCTGTACTCCCGCCGAGTATTTTGTTGTCACAGATGTAGACCAATTTAATGTCCATTGGAGAGCAGAATGGATAGGAGAGCCAGCCAGCTAGGGCTTACTTTTTTCCTGGCACGGACTCCTGCCCGCTCACCTGGCTTCCGCTTCCTCGCACGCCGCTTACGTTGTCCCCACCTCCGGCCACCGGCATCAGGCGACTCCGAGGACTGCAGGCCTAATTCCATCAGCAAGCCGAGGTCACGCAATCTAACCAGCAGATTTTCATGAAGGTTCGTTTTTGGGCGATCTCTGTATTGTAGCAGTAACTGGGAATGGTAGATAATCGCTCTGTTATCCATTGCCCTAAACCATAATTGTGCCTTAAAATTAAATCTAATTAAAAAACTCAATTAAAGTAGCACCCGATCCGAAAGGCCACTGCTGCCGTGTGCCGCGCCGCCTACAGGTATCTAGCTGCGGCTGGTATCTAGTGGTGTTCCATAGGGATCTATGTTGGGACCGATTCTTTCTACGTTATATGTCAATGATTTGGATGATGGAATTGATGGCTTTCTTGCAAAGTTTGCTCACAGTATGAAGATTGGTGGAGGGGTAGGTAGCTTCAAGGAAGTAGAGAGGCTACAGAATGACAGATAGATTAGGAGAATGGGCAAAGAAATGGCAGATGGAATACAGTGTCAGGACATGTTTGGTCATGCACTTTGGTAGAAGAAATAAAAGAGTTGACTGTTTTCTAACTAGAGGGAAAACACAAAAAACTGAGGCACAAAGAGACTTGGGAATCCTTGTGCAAGATGCCCTAAAGGTTAATTTGTAGGTTGAGTCTGTGGTGAGGAAGGCAAATGCAATATTAACATTCATTTCAATAGGGCTAGAATATATAGAATATAGCAGCAACAGTATAAAGTGGAGACTTTATAAAACATTGGCCAGGCCTCAGTTGGAGTCTTGTGAGCAGTTTTGGGCTCTTTATCTTGGAAAGAATGTGCTGAAACTGGAGAGGGTTCAAAGGAGGTTCACAAAAATGACTCCAGGATTGAATGGCTTGCAATATGAAGAGCATATGATGGCTCTGGGCCTGTATTCACTGGAATTCAAATGAATGAGGGGTGACCTCATTGAAACGTATCAAATGGTGAAAGTTCTTGATAGAGTGGATGTGGAGAGAATGTTTCCTGTGGTGGGGAAGTCTAAGACCAGAGGATACAGCCTCAGAATCGAGGAGCATCCTTTTAGAATGGAGATGAGGAGGAATTTCTTTAGCAGGGTGTAGTGTATCTATGGAATTCGTTGCTACAGGCATCTGTTGAGGCCAAGTCTTTATGTATATTTAAGGCAGAGATTGATTGATACTTGATTGGTTGGGGCATGATGGGATACAGGGAGATGATAAGATATTGGGGCTGAGAGGAAAATTGGGTTGGCCATGATGAAATGACAGGGCAGACTCAATGTGCCAAATAGCCTAATTCTGCTCCTATATCCCATGTTCTCATGAATGACCAATGGAAAAGAGGTTAAAATAAAGCAGAAATCATAGGTTGATGACTAAAGTCAGATGCAGAAAACAATCAGAACAGAGAAAGTGCAGGCACCTTCAGGGGCAAACAGAGATGGACAGGAAGTTCCACCATGTCAGTACTTGGAAATAAAAATAACCAATCTTTGGCAAGTCAGTCATCTGCTTCTGTTCCAATTGTTTTTCCATTAAGCACTAACATGATAGAGTGTCAGAAATAATTAGGTTTTATTGGATTCTGATGTATGTGTCTATCCAATGATGTTGCCTACAAGAGAAGATCCCCTTTAAGTAACTGCCCTACAAAAGCAGCTTAGCGCTTTATACAGGCAATGAAAGTTTACATGGGGAATTAATATGATCCAAACATTTTTTTTTCTGGAGACTCTCTAATATTGATTCCAAGATTCCAGTCTTTCCGAGGAGGACTGGAACCTTTCATGCATCTTTCATTTTGATAAAGTACCTCTGGGAAAAGGATGCTTTGTTAATACTTTGGGTAACTTGGGAATTCAAAAATAGAATTCACATCTATGATGTTGTTGAGACTGAAGCTGATTGTGTTTTTATTAAGCAGGTGAATTGAAATAACCTAATTTTATGACTGAATGGTCAGTCCTGATCCCCAGATGCACTGTATGTTAATGTTAAAATGGAGCCACAAACTAACTTGTTTAGATGTTCTTGTATTTATTAACATTGCATAAGCCACCCAAATTTAGGTCTTATCTCCCTTTTTGCAGAAGAAAATCACTGATGCACTTCGTCTTTTTCCTAAAATCAATGCACTTGTATTGGAAAACTTTACTTCAAAGAGTTCTCCTTATTTATCTTCAGCTTCAGTTAAAAAAAAGCTTTATGTTTGACTACTGAGCCCATAAAAGTTGCTAATATCGAATAATCTGTCTCCATCTTCCGGATTAAGATGGCGCTACCGAATGCGTTCAACAGTTCACTGGTAGTTCAAAAGGCAAGAAATTCAACTAAAAATACTACTAATAGCACCTTTTATGAAGTAAATTGTGGTAAATTATCACCACAAACAATGAAGAGGCGAGTGAAGGCAAAGCAAATTCAAGGGATGTACTGTGCTTGTATGCTGCAGAATTGACACAGATGGAGTAAGCCATTTGGAGAGGGGAAGCCGAGGCAGAGGAGTTTTGGTGTCCATACAACTGGTCTGGGTATGAGGTTGGATCGCTCCGGGTGGCGAACCAAGTTGGAGAAATCGAGAGTAGTTTTGGGCTGGGTGGCGAAATCTAGGCCTAGAGCGAGTTGCTGGGTGGTGTGTTCTAGGCCTGAACCCTTTCATGGCAGCATTGTCTGGGTCCCAGTGAGAGGTACGATATGCTGTTTAAGTGATATACTGGAAAGACAGGGTGTTGGCCTCAGAGGCAAAAGCAAATTTCACTCGCTGTCCCACAATGTTCCCTCCATTCTCCATGGCTATGAAAACTACCCCCAGCTGCTCTGTACCCGCTAATATGATGGACTGATACCGAAGCTGGGGCCTGCTCCAGGCAGCTCTGGGGGGTTTCAGATCTAAGTATTAATTTTAGTTCAGAATGTTGTTGCTCGCATCTATTCTTTGCATGATTTTTGTTTTTTTCCCTTTATCTGCGCATTGGGTGTTGGTCTTTAATTTATTTTTTAAAATTGGGTTCTTTTGGGTTTCTTGCTTTGTGGCTGCCTGTAAGCAAACAAATCTCAAGGTTGCGTAATTTATACATTCTTTCATAATAAATGTACTTTGATCTTTGAATCTTTGATCCAGGGCACCACAAAATATTGATGTTTGGTGTTAAACACTGATGGTTATGAGCTGAATTAATTCACAGTATAAATGCAAACAGTGTTGTAAAAATACCAGGACACTGTTGCCTACTTCACTTTCTAAAAGAAATTTTAAGCTATGTTTATTTGAAATATCAAGATACTTTGCATTTTTCAAATTAAGTTATATTTAAAGAAATCTATGCTAAAGTTTATTTAAAATGACTGGTTTATACTCTGTTGTGAACAGCATCAGAACAAGGATGCTGGTTGCTAATTTTTGGTTAATTTCACAATGACAGGAAGTTATTCATGATGGAAGAATATACGTAACAGAACAAGAGATTTGTAGATTGGTTTATTATTATCATTTGAACTGAAGTACAGTGAAAATCTTGTTTTACATACCATCTAACAGGTCAATTCATCTTCTAAAATTTAGACATACAGTGCTGAAAGTAACCCCCGATTTAACTCTAACCTAATCACGGGACAATTTACAATCACCAACTGTTACTAATCGGTACGTCTTTGGACTGTGCGAGGGAAAAAGAATACCTGGAGTAAACCCATGCATTCGACAGAGAGGATGTATAAACTCCTTACAGAGGACGTTGGGATTGAACTCTGAACTCTGACACCCCAAGCTATAATAGCGTCACACTAATTACCAAGCTACCGTGGTGCCCAATTCATTGCAAAGGTGCATTGAGGTAATGCAGAATAAAGAGTTACAGTACAGAGGAAGTGCAGTGCAGATAGACAGTAAGGTGCAAGGTCACAATGAGATAGATTGTGAGGTATAGGAGTCCATCTTATTGCATTAGGGAAACTTTCAGATGTCTTATAACAGCAGGACAGAAGTTATCTTTGTGCCTGGTATTATGTGGCTTTCAGGCTTTTTTTTATCTTCTGCATGGTGGGAGGGAGAAGAGAAAATATCCGGGGTGGTGGGATCTTTCATTATGGTGACCACTATTCTGAGGCAGTGATAAGTATAGACAGATTCTCTGGAGGCAAGGCTGGGTTCCATGAAGTGTTGATCTGTATTCATAGCTCTCTGCAGTTTCTTGAGGTCATGCGAAGAACAGTTGCCAAACCATACCGTGATGCATCCAGATAGGGGGCTTTCTATGGTGCATTAATAAAAATGGATGAGGGTCAAAGGGGACATGCTGGGACATCCCAAGCCCACACTTTGGCTAGTCTGATCACCTGGCTGTACTTCAACTCCAGGCAAATAGGCAGAGACTGAGGACCACAGCACCAGTGGAGAGGTCAAGGGAGGCGGAGAAGTGTTTACAGGACTGCTTTGAACTGGTGGACTTGATCTTATTTAGGGATTCATCTTCAGATCTGAATGAATATGCCACAGTTGTCATCAACTTCATCAAGACTTATGTGGATGAGTGTTTACCTTTGAGAACATATTGTATGTACTCAAACCAGAAGTTGTGGATGGATTAGGGGCCTATTTAGGGCTAGATCTATGGTGTTCAAAACTGGTGATCCAGAACTCTACAGAGGTTAGATACGGCTTGTGGAATGCCATCTTAAGAGCAGAAAGTCAAATCTAAATGAAGTTAGAGACACAATTGGTTGCACGCCAGCTATGGCAGGGTTTGCAGGCTTTTAGTTCCTACAAGGTGAAACCTAACATTATAAATGGTTATGATGCTTCACTGGCTGCATAGCTGAATACATACTCTGAAATGGAAATAAAACTATACCCGTGCAAATCTCTGCAGCATCTGGCAACTGTCATATCTGTCTCAAAAGCCAACATCAGAACATTGCTTCATGCATATATTCTCATTATAGTTCAGAGTAATTTTTATGTATTGCACTATACTTCTGCCACAAAGCAACACATTTTGCAGCATATTTATGCGATTGAGATACAGAGTGGAATGGGCCATTCAGCCATTTGAGCCGTACCGCCCAGCAATCCCCTGATTTATTTCCAGCCTAATCATGGGACAATTTATAATGATCAATTAACTTACCAAATAATATGTCTTTGGACTGTTGGAGGAAACTGGAGCACCTGGAGGAAACCCACGTAGTCACACAGAAATCACACGGAGATCCTTACAGGCAGGGGCGGGAATTGAACCCGGGTCGCCTGTACTGTAAAGCATTGTGCTAAGCACTACGCTACCATGTCAGCTCAAAGAGGAGTTATTGGCAGGAAGGAACAAATGAGGTACTTGAGGAGTATAAGAACTGTCAGTGATAATAAAATCTAATTCTAATTCTGATGTTAAATTTCTTTAGACTTCTGAGGATATAGAAGTGCTAGCAAACTTTCTTAGCTGTGTCATCAACTTGGCTGGACCAGGACAGGCTATTGCTGATGATCACTCCTATGAACTTGAAACTTTTGTTGTTGAGTACAAGAACCTTGAGGTAAAGTTACAGCTATATAAGACCTTGGTCAGATCCCACTTGGAGTACTGTGTTCATTTCTGGTCACCTCACTACAGGAAGGTTGTGGATACTATAGAGAGAGTACAGAGGAGATTTACAAGAATATTGCCTGGATTGGAGGGGGTACCTTATGAGAATATGTTGAGTGAACTCAGCCTTTTCTCCTTGGAACGATGAAGGATGAGAGGTGACCTGATAGAGGTGTATAAAATGATGAGAGGCATTGTTCCTGTGGATAGCCAGAGGCCTTTTCCCAGGGCTGAAATGGCTAACATGAGAGGGCACAGTTTTAAGGTGCTTAGAAATAGGTACCGAGGGGATGTCAGGGGTAACTTTTTCACTGAGAGAGTGGTGGGTGCGTGGAGTGCACTGACACAGGCGGTGGTGGAAGTGGATTCAATAGGGTCTTTTAAGAGCCCCTTAGATAGGTACATGGAGCTTAGAAAAATAGAGGGCCGTGCACTAGTGAAATCCCAGGCAGTTTCTAGAGTAAGTTACATGGATAGCACAACACTGTGGGCTGAAGGGCCTGTAATGTGCCATAGATTTCTATGTTCTATGTTCTCTCAACCCTCTCAACCTCAGTACTGTTGATGCCAACAGGAACCTGGGCACTGCGCCCTTCATGAGGTCAATGAGCCACTCTTTTTGATTTGCTGACAAGGTTGTTGTCATGACACCATCTCACTATCATCTCTATCTCCTTCCTATAATGTGACTCATCATTTTTTGAGATACATCCCACTGTGCTGGTGTCATCTGTAGACCTATAGATGGAGTGAGGGTAGAATCTGGCTATGCAATCGTGAGTGTGAAGGGAGTAGAAATAGGGGGCTGAGTACACGGCCTTGTGTGGTGCCATTGTTGAGAATAACTGTGGCAGAGGTGTTGCTCCTATCCCGACTGATCATGCTCCCAAAGGATCCAGCTGCAAAGGGGAATGTTGAGTCCCAGATCTAGGAGTTTGGAGATGATTTTGCTTGGAAATATAGTATTGAAGGAAGAGCTTTAGCAATAAACAATAATCTGACGTAGGTCTTTACTCTCCAGATGTTCCAGACATGAGTGTAGGGCCAGGCGGATAGCATTAGCCACAGAACTGTTTTGAAAGACGGCACAACCGATTTTGTACCCATCCTCAGTATTCCGTTGGAGAGTCAGGCTAAACGTTTGTAATATACAAGAGATGGCAGATGCTGAAATCCAGAGCAACAGACAATTTACTGGAGGAATTCAGTGGGTTGAGCAGCATCCGTTGAAGGAAATGAACTGGCAGCATTTTGGGTTGAAACACTGCATTGGGACATTTGTACTTGATGTGTGGCCTTACTTCCTCAAGGCTATTGAGGGGATGAAGGAAATGTTTTGTATTGAAAGCTCAGACTAACAGTAGAGACTCAGGCACATTGAATTAGATCCCAATGAGCAATCAAGTCATAGATTTAGTTACAAATTTATATACTGTAGCACAGAAACAGGCCTTCAGTTCAACTGCTCTATGATGATCAAGAAGACTCATTCAAAATAAATCCATTTGATAGATCAATTTGCTCGTGTTTGGTCCATTACCTTCCAAACCTTTCAAATCCATGTATCTATCCAAAAGTTGTTATTGTAACTGCCTTAACCACTTCCTCTGGCAGCTCATTCCACGTAGAATCCGTCCTTTGTGTAAAAAAAAAGTTGCCCCTCAAGTTCCTCTTAAGTATTTGCCTTTCCTCCTTAAAATTTTGTTCTCTAGTTCTTGGTTTCCTCTATCCTGGGAAAAAGCTTGAATATATTAACCCTGTCTATGCCCCTCATGTTCTTGTACACCTGCAGAAGCTCTCCTCTCAGTCTCCTATGCTCCAAGGAATAAAGCTCTAATTTTTCCAACCTCTCCCTTTTACTTAGTCCCTCAGGTCTTAGCAAGATTCTTGTGAATCTTTTCTGCACAATTTCTGTTTCAATTACATCTTTCCTATCTCAAGCTGACCAAAGCTAAACACAGCTCTCCAGGTGCAGCCTAGCTAGCGTCCTGTACAACTACACCATGACATCTCAACTTTTATACCCATTACTCTGACTTATGAAGGCTAGTGTGCCAGAGCCTTCTTTACCACCTTGTCTACTTGTGACTCCACTTTCAGGGAATGATATAATTATACTTCAGGGTACCTTTGTTTTGCGACACTCCCCTGGGCCCTACCATTCACTGTGAACGTTCTACGTGGATTTAACTTTCCAAAACGCAGCACCTCACAATGATCTGAATTAAGTTCTATTTGCCGCCCCTCAACCCAGTGACTCAGCTGATCAAGATCCCCTATAATTTCTGATAACCAACTTCATTATCTACTCTAATACCTATTTTAGTGTCATCTGCAAAATTACTAACCATGCCCTGTACATTCTTATACAAATTATTGCTGAAGATGGCAAGTAACAATGGGCACAGCACTGACCCCTGAGGCACACCACCGGTCATGGGCCACCAGTCTGAGAATCAACCTTCTAGCATCAGCCTCTGCATTCTACCCTCATGCCAATTGTTCATCCAATTGGTCAACTCCCTCTGCATTCCTGCGTCTTCCTTCTGGGGGAAAATTTAAAAAGAAAGGTCCACTTTGGAGGATGATGATCTTTGATGGGTATTAACCCTTTTTTAAACAGACATGAAGTACTGTTTTTCTCTCTCAAGGGACTGTGAATCTTCATAACTTTCTTCTTCAAAGGCCAAAGGAATCAGTCTTTGATATTTTCAAGACAGCAGTAGATCAAATTTTGATGAATGTGGATGGGATGGGGTGAAAATTTACAAGAGTACAGCAAAGAGATTACAATCAGTTCAGAAATGATCTTATTAAGTGATAGAACAATTAAGTGAATAAGAATAAGGAACCTTGGTTCTCTAGGGATATTGGAACTCTGATAAAGAAGAAGAGAGAGATGTATGATATGTATAGGAAACGGAGCAAATAAGGTACTTGAGGAGTATAAAAAGTGCAATGAAGCATTTAAGAAAGAAATCAGGAGGGCTAAAAGAAGACATGAGGTAGCTTTGGCAGTCAAGGTGAAGGATAATCCAAAGAGCTTCTATAGGTATATTAAGAGCAAAAGGATAGTAAGGGGTAAAATTGGTCCTCTTGAAGATCAAAGTGGTCAGCTATGTATGGAACCAAATGAAATGGGGGAGATCTTAAATGGGTATTTTGTATCTGTATTTACTAAGGCAACTGGCATGGAGTCAATGGAAATGAGGCAAACAAGTAGTGCGGTCATGGAACCTATACAGATTGAAGAGGAGCAAGTGCTTGCTATCTTGAGGCAAATCAGAGCAGATAAATCCCCAGGGCCTGACAGGGTATTCCCTCGGACCTTGAAGGAGACTAGTATTGAAATTGCAGGGCCCTGGCAGCTATATTTAAAATGTCGTTATCTACAGGTGAGGTGCTGGAGGATTGGAGGATAGCACATGTTGTTCTGTTGTTTAAAAAAGACTCTAAAAGTAATCCGGGAAATTATAGGCCGGTAAGTTTGACATCTGTAGTACGTAAATTATTGGAAGGAGTACTAAGAGATAGGATCTACAAGTATTTGGATGGACAGGGTCTTATTAGGGAGAGTCAACATGGCTTTGTGCATGGTAGGTCATGTTTAACGAATCTATTAGAGTTTTTCGAGGAGGTTACCAGGAAAGTGGATGAAGGGAAGGCAGTGGATGTTGTCTACATGGACTTCAGTAAGGCCTTTGACAAGGTCCCGCATGGAGGTTAGTTAGGAAGATTCAGTCTCTAGGTATACATGGAGAGGTAATAAATTGGATTAGACATTGGGTCAACGGGAGAAGTCAGAGAGTGGTAGTGGAGAATTGCTTCTCTGATTGGAGGCCTGTGATTAGTGGTGTGCCACAGGGATCAGTGCTGGGTCCATTGTTATTTGTCATCTATATCAATGATCTGGATGATAATGTGGTAAATTGGATCAGCAAATTTGCTGATGATACAAAGATTGGAGGTGTAGTGGACAGTGAGGAAGGTTTTCAAAGCTTGTAGAGGGATCTGGACCAGCTGGAAAAATGGGCTGAAAAATGGCAGATGGAGTTTAATACAGACAAGTGTGAGGTATTGCACTTTGGAAGGAAAAACCAAGGCAGAACATACAAGGTAAATGGTAGGGCACTGAGAAGTGCAGTAGGACAGAGGGATCTAGGAATACAGATACAAAATTCCCTAAAAGTAGTGTCAGAGATAGATAGGGTAGTAAAGAGAGCTTTTGGTACATTGGCCTTTATAAATCAAAGTATTGAGTATAAGAGTTGGAATGTTATGGTGAGGTTGTATAAGGCATTGGTGAGGCCGAATTTGGAGTATTGTGTATAGTTTTGGTCACCGAATTACAGGAAGGATATTAATAAGGTTGTAAGAGTGCAGAGAAGGTTTACAAGGATGTTGCCGGGACTTGAGAAATTGAGTTAAAGAGAATGAGGGGAGACTTGATAGAGGTATATAATTATGATGGGTATAGATAGAGTGAATGCAAGCAGGCTTTTTCCACTGAGGCTAGGGGAGAAAAAAACCAGAGGACATGGGTTAAGGGTGAAGGGGGAAAAGTTTAAAGGGAACATTGGGGGGACTTTTTCACACAGAGAGTGGTGGGAGTGTGGAATAAGCTGCCAAATGAAGTTGTAAATATGGGCTTACTTTTAACATTTAAGAAAAACTTGGATAGGTACATGGATGAGAGATGTATGGAGGGATATGGGCAGGTGCAGGTCAGTGGGACTAGGCAGAAAAATGATTTAGCACAGCCAAGAAGGGCCAAAAGGCCTTTTTCTGTGCTGTAGTGTTCAACGGTTCTATGGTTCTAACAGTCGTGGCCTAGTTCTGCTCACAGTCTGAATGATTTTATAAATCCTTGGGAAAAGAAATATCATTCCTCACAGGGTCAGAATAGGATCTAGGAGATACCAAAACAGCATTTACTTTATTAAAGATGTACCTGGAAGAGTGATATTTAGTTGTGTAGATTTGTTTATATTATATTTACACTCTTCAGTATTTTGGTATAGTTATGTGCATTCTATCAATCAGTATTTACTGTCATGTTGAGTTCAGTTAGCACAGGTGCTCCCATCAGCGAGTGGGAGGGCCATAATTGGTAAATGCAGCTATTGGCGTCGACAAACCACTTCCTCTGATTTCTGCTGCTGCTGGTGCAAAAAGGCTGTAACGTGGGTCCTGAGAACTTGTATTCGAATGAGCAAGCCACTGTAGGTTAGATGAGCTTCTCAGGAGAGATGAAAAGTAGGACTGGTGAGTTCTCGATTTCTAGGGTGTTGTTTCTTTCATTAAGATTATATATTTAACTGTTTACACTTTATATTTGAACAAGATATGGTAAGAAGATGGAAAACAATGATAATTGATGAATTAATGTTGTTAACACTGTGGGAAAATGAGAAACTTCCAAACTGCATACTCTTTGCACATTGAGAAAAATTACTATGCTGAGTTAATGACTCAAATATAGAGATTCTATTCACTTTGTAAAATGTTTAATGTTTTTTATGTGTGCAGCGTGTCACTAAGTAGCAGTGCCAGCAAATACTGAATGACTTTACCGATTACCAGCAGCTTTTTTTTTGGTACAAAACTCTGGTGCAAGGGAAACTCGTGTCATGCCCGTACTCTATCATTGCATGAATTGCATTCAGATTGTGCAGGCTTGACTCAAAAGATAATCAGTTTCTCACATTCAGCAGTAAACTACTAAATAAAAAAATGTCTGCCTTTTCCGATGGTGGTTGATCAAATGTGAACTATGTATGTTTGGTTCTGCGCTCATTAAAATCACAATTATCCATCAGCTGATACTCCTTCACTCCTCTATCCCTACGCTGTTGCACTGCTACCGTACCAGTACTATCACATGATGTAAACAAATTAAAAATGTTATCATAAAAGAACATTATGTTTAGATATATAATAAAGGAAATACATTTTATGTGGTAACAATTGAGACAGAAGGAAATGTAGGAATGACTTGATATGAAGTATTAATAGAACTGAGCTCGGAAGTAGATGGTCAAAAACTAATAGCTGCAATCTGACTGTTAGTTGAGTCTCTTTATGTTAGAACCATGATATGGGTAATGAGAGAAATATCACTGTTCACATTGCTCAAGTATGTTCCACCTCTCACATGCAGTTTTGATAGGTATTATTTGGATATTTTTTTAAAATCAAAGTTTCAGCAGTAATAATGTCTTGTTCTGATATTCCCTTTAGCATGCTTAATGCAAACAAATTGGCAACTGTAATCAGAAAATCTGGTGGAGTTTTTGTTGGATCGCTTTCAGTATCTTTGTTTTTTTTATATATCAGATCGTCACATGAATTGTCTGCCCATTTTTACAAAGATCTGGGCAAAAAAAAGATTTTATATACAAAGTGGACTTTCAAACTATTGACACCATTCTGGCTCCCAGCTCCCAGCCATTAGTCCCTTTCCCACTTCTCTTTAATTCCTTGTACTCAACAACTTAATTTCTCTCACATAGAACCATCGACTCTCCTTTGAGTCTTTCTACCATTAACCTGCACAAAGGGGCCATTTCTGATTGGCAACCAACAGGTAACATATCTGTGGGAAGTGGAGGAAACCGGAACACTCTGAGGACAACCAGACAGTTAATTGAGAGAATGCGCAAACTGAGATCAAGATTGAACCCACATTAATCACTGCACCATCATGCTGCCTTATGACCCTGCAGTTCATTGTGTTTTCAGGAATATTGAAAGTGAATCAACAGCCCCAGTCCATTCTCCCACAGGTATCGTTCTACCTGTCAAAGACATTTCAAGGTGTCTCCAATTACATCATCAATACATTATAATCAACTCTGATGCATTTAGTAAATTTTAGAGACTTTAATACAATAATTAGCAAATTAACTCCTTCCTGAGGAACAAGAAGTAGTCAAATGACTCCCGTTGTAAGATTCTGAATAGTTGAATGAACAACAGGTCACAATAACTGTGTATCGAATGCTGAAGTGGTTATATTTCTGGGTGAATTGGTGTCATCCCAGGAGAGGAACTCTGCTTCAATAATTGAGAGAGACTCCTAATTGCAGGCAATAAACAAAGAGGTTCCCATGAGGCAGTTTCATTTGAATGATACTATAATGCCCTGATAAGAATACCAGTTTTCCCTAATTTGGCTATTTTCATACCAGGCTTTTTAGCTGATTGCCAAGTGAAAGTATGTTATTCCCATACCCAATCCCCAGCTGACACCTCAGGTTTAGCACTGCATGATAATTTAAAAATCTGCTAAAAGCATCTGGCACAAGTGAATATATTGACTGGTGCAGAGCTGAGTCACATGCATGAGAATGCTTTAATTTTGATCTCTTGTTCACTGGGATCATTATTCTAAGTTGGAAACAGTATATTTGATGTGAATCCAGTCCTGGAAAAGAGTTTTAAAAAAACAAGAACTTAAGATTTTACTTTTTGACTGAATTTAAAAGTGAACTAGGAAATCTTGTTGAACTTGATCACCCATAATGTTAAGAGCCTGATATGTCCATTTCCAAGCTTATTACCTAAGGTTATTGGCCTGGTAACATTTGTCATGTGATGTCTGAGTAAAAACAAAGACTATCAAGAGAAGAACAAAGTTAGAAACATGAGTAGGTGAAGGTCAGACTGCTCTGCCAGCTAGTGCTATATCTTGGTCTACAGGTCAACATTATATAACCTTAAAACTATCTGGACAGTTCTAAATATGTCTGTGAATAATACTATTTCTATTCACAAAGCTTTCATTTTCTTGTAAGTGCAGTGCTTTGGCCTTCACTTCCTGACTCAGACATACAGATACTGGGTTAATTTTAAAAAGGACACTTTCATTTCTGTATTGTGATTGTGTTGTAGTAATTTGCGCAGAAGTGTTACAATATGTGCTTGTGATTTATCATTTTTTTTAACTAAATACTGAACCGAATTCAAACCGGACGAACTAGACAGTTCCTGAAAATAGACATATATTACATTGTGAGGTTAACTAGTGCTAATTGTTTATAATACAGGCAGAATGCACGCTTTCTATTGCCTGCTTATCAAGATTACAGTTTCCAGTCTGTGTGCATGACTGATTAATACCAATTAAGACTAGCATGTGCTAGCCTGCTTAGTGTAAATGGGATGAAAACTAGGGAGGTGTATCATGGATGAGACTGCTGATGAAAGTTGTTGAAAAGATTCATATTGACATGGAAAATAGCCAGTTTGGGAAAGAGCAGACTTCAAGATATTCAGATGCTGTGCAGAGTCTTTTGGCAATGGAAAGTCATGCTCTATCCTTGGGGCCAGGAAGATCTTGAGATATATTTGCACATGGCAATGAAATCAGATAGATACACCAAATAATGCCAGAAGTGATGCTCTGGATCTAAATGCAGTGCAGTGAAATATTTCAATGGCTTGAATTTGCTTATATTCCATCAACAGCATTCCTAGACATGGATTCTGCTTGAGGAACCCCACTCCCACTAATTACTGAGCAACAACACCTATCAATCAAAAGTTATTGTTGTGTTAATTTCACCTTCCCACGATTAGTATTTTTTGCAACTCTACACCTACAGTTCATAGTTTATCCATACGCCAGCTATTCTAACATGCTGTGCATTGCTTCATTTCTCATCTTCTTAATGGACATGGTAGCTCATAACTCAGGGCATTATGAGGTCAAAAGTGTGAATATATCATTATGTTCAACTCCATTTACCATTCTTCAGCAAATGAAGCAGATCATTCTTACACACACTGAGACCTAGACAGCATTCAGGCAATGAGCTGATAGATGGTAACTAACATTAGCACCGTGAAAGTGTTGGCAATGACCATTTCCAACAAGAGAGAGTCAAACTAATTGTGCTGTGGCTGCGTGAGGAAGTCTGAAGGCGGGTAGGTATCCTGTAGTGATCAATTCTTTTCACCATTTACAAGGCAGAAGCAAGAGTTGGACTGTAATTTGTACCATATACAAAATACATTGCCGTTATCACCCAGAGTACTCTCCTGAGTATCTCACCAACTAAGTGATCTGCACTACCAAGAAAAAAAATCTTCAAGTGCATATGAGCACCATCATATGCAGGTTCCTTTCTGAGTTACCATCATCCTGACTTGGAACTATATTTGCTCTTTCTTTATCATCACACGCCTAAATTCTGGAATTACTCATCCAACTATATTGTGTGAGTTCCTCAACCAGAGGATTGTCATAGTTCATCAACTTCTCAAAAACAATTAAGGATGGGTAAAACATTCTGGCTTTGCTGCCAAAGCCTAAATTAAAAATATGGGGAAAAAAGAACAAAGAACTGCAGTGTATATGTATGACTACATGTCTTAATCCCAGAAAGAGACATTTGTGAACAACTGTACTGAACCCATGGCTGGAGCTGTCTTTGAGTCTATTAAAAATGATGGTATCTTTTTATCTTATTTCTTTGTAATCCTATAAAACCTTACAATTATAAGACATAGGTGCAGAATGATGCCATTTGGTCCATCGAGTCTGCTCCACCATTCTATCGTGGCTGATTTATTTTCCCTCTCAATCCCATTCTCCTGCCTTCTCCCTGTAATCTTTGATGCCTTGACTCATCAAGAACCTATCAACCTCCACTTTAATTATACTCAATGACTTGGCCTCCACAGCTGTCTGTGGTACTGAATTCCACAGATTCACTACCCTCTGGCCAAAGTTATTCCTTTTTATCTCTGTTCTAAATGGAAGCTCCTCTATTCTGAAGCTATGCTCTCTGGTCTTAGACTCACCCACTATAGGAAATATTCTCCCCACTTTCACTCTATTCAGACCTTTCAATATTTTATAGATTTCAATGAGATCCTCCCATGCTCTTCCAAACTCCAGCAAATATAGGCACAGGCCATCAAATGCTCTTCTTATGTTAACTCTTTGCTTTCCAAGCAACTTTGGCCAGCTCCTCTCTCATGTCTCTGAATTCCCTTTACTCCATTGTAATACTGATATATTTGACTCCCTCTCAAACTGCAGGCTGAATTCTATCACTGCCTCCTACGGGTTCCTTTACCTTAGGCTCCCTAATTAGATCTGGTTAATTATGCAACACCCAGTACAGAATTTCCTTTCCCCTAGTGGGCTCAACCATAATCTGCTCTAAAAAGCTATCTCATCGGCATTCTGCAGATTCCCACTCTTGGGATCCAGTACCATCCTGATTTCCCAATTTGCCTGGCCTGCTTATTGATATTCCCCATCACTATCGTAACACTGACCTGAATACACTTCATTTTTTTCCACGCCACAAGCTATTATTATTTCACATGCTGTAGGCCATATGATCGTAGAATTGGAATAATTGAATAGCTATATCATTCTGTGGCAATTTGGTGCATCCAAGCTTTTGCAGGCTTTAGCTGAGCAGATCCCCTAATCCCATGGACCTAATCTTTCCACATAGGTTTGTACATTATTACTTCAGGTGTCTATCCAATTAACTTTGATCATGATCCTTAGAAGAAGTGAGTTGCAGATTGTTCCTAATGTCTGTTAACACTTTCCTCACATCTCCCTTGTATCTTTTAACCAAAACTTTAAGTTTAAGTCCCCTGATTATTGAACCATTCACTAAGGGGAATGTTCACCTAAACCAGTCCCGATCTTGTATACCTCCTTCATCTTTTTTCAAGAAACATTTTGCTAGCTTCTCCAGAGAAGGTGGGCATTTGACCCAACATATTGATGCCAATCTACCCTTAAAAATATAATCTCTCATCCTTAGAATCCATTCCAATGAATCCCAACACCTTATCAAGATCTTCACATTCTTGTGAAAGTGCAGTGATCAGAAGTGGAGGTAGTTAGCTGACCAATGTTCTGTATAAAAATCTACTTAACTTTTGATGAAGGGTCATTAATGTGAAATGCTAATTCTGTTTCTTCTTCAGGAAATGCTGCCCAATCTGTTGTTTATTTCTAGCATTATCTGTTTTTATTTTAGATTTCAAATATCTGTAGTATCTTGGTTTCGTTTCAAAATTATTTGTCTGTTATTTTACTTTAAGTCACTGTTTACGAATCCCAGTATCAGATGCACTTCACTAACTCTTATACCTGCATGAATTGCATTTTTCAGGTCTTTAAATATTTATATTTCCAGGTCCCTCTGTTCCAGCACACTCTTTATACCCATCATTGGTGTGCTAAATGTATGCTCATATGTCAAATGAGGCAGTAATAAAAAGTTACTGAAATGGTACATTAAAAACTGGAAGCAAGCTTTTGAATTTGTAGTTTTAAGCTGTTGCACCAGCTCACAGCAGATTGAATCATTAGGCCACTTTCTGGAGGGTGAGGTTAGAGCTCATCTGAGGCAGCCACACAGGCAGTGAGCGTAAACAGAAAAGTGGGGAGGGCAAGGAGGATAGAAAGCTGAGAGGGAGGGGAAAATGTAAAGGGATTTTTTTGGGGAGGGGATAGTAGTATGGAAAAATGGTAAAACGATGCACTGTTGGCCTTTGCTGTGGCCAACCCCAGACATCTACTTGAGTCCCTTGTCGCAAAGGAGCCAGAGTATTTATTAGGGCCAGAGGATGTGTCAGTAAGTGTAGAATTGCTGCATTGTTTTTCAGTGTGGCCTACCTGCAAAAGAACAGCATCTGTAAATCAATGTTGGGAGAACCAGTGAAATTAAAGTCTATAGACTGTATACCAGTACCAAACCTTCAGTTTACTTATGGTTCCCAAAAGTGTGAAGTTATAGTTATATTCATTGTGGACAATGAAGGTTTAGTCCAACTACTATGCAAGAAGCTAATGGGCTGTATGTTAATGATGTCATCACAAGAGAAGAATGACAAGAGATTCTGGCTGTTCCATTTCCCCAGAGGGCAATACTTCTCTAAAAATGTGCTCAAACACTCAAGTCAAATGCAAAGTACATTTTCTGTGGGATTGATACATTTAAAAGAAGCATACATTTTTTTTCAAACCCAGTTTCAGGCTATTATTTTCCATTCTATCTGTAAAAGTGCATCAAATTTATGCTCAATGTTTTTAATTTTCACATGCTGCATACTCACATATGTACCCTATCCATGTCTTCCTGTGTTTTATTACTACTCTCCTCATTATATAGTGTACTCCCTTTGTGTAATCTGCAAAACTGGAGATTTTATTCTGCATAGCAATGTCCAAGTTGTGGCCCCAGTTATCTAAAGTCATAGAGAAATACACCTTGAGAAAATCGCCAGCCAAGGTACCCATCAAGGTAGCCCCATTTGTCCAGGTTTGGCCCATGTCCCCCTAAACCTTTCCCAACCATGTACACATCTGAATACCTTTTGACTGTACCTGCCTCAAACATTTTCTCTGACAGCTCATTCCATATACTCACCTCCACATTAGCATAGTGGTAAGCGTAATGCTGTTACCGTGCCAGCGGTCATCAATCAGGGCTCAAGTCCTCATTCTACCTGTAAGGAGTTTGTATGTTTTCTCCGTGACTGTGTGGGTTTCCTCTGAAGTGGCTCGGTTTCCTCCCACGTTCCAAAGGCATAACAGGTTACGGTTAGTGAGTTACGGGAATTCTACATTGTCCCCAGAAGCACAGTTAGGGCCATGACACTTGCTGGCGGCCACCATTCTCTCTGATTTGATTTGTCACAAATGACACATGTTTCTCCTCAGTTCCCTTTTAAATCTTTCACATCTCATCTTACACCTAAGCCCTCTGATTTTAGGTCGCCCTTCCCTAGGAAAAAAGAATATTTTCATCCGCCCTATCTAAGCCCCTCATGATTTCATACAGCTATATAAAGTTACCCCTATGCTAATAAACAGGAAATGCTGCTTATCCCACTGAGTTCCTCCAGCAAATTGCTTTTATGTTCCAGATTCTAAATTGTGCAGACTTTTGTGTGTCCACAATATTCCAAACGTACTTTGTCCCTCTATCTATTGATCACTTTATTTTACAGCAACTGACCTCACTCCTCATTTTACTACCTGCTTCAATTTACCTGCCAATAAAAGGCTATTGTTATTTCTTTTATGTTAAGTGTCATTTTCTAGAATACAATACACAATTTTGTGGTTTTCTGGGTTTAATGATGTCTCTCCAGAAATTCCACTAGGCACTTCCCATCACAAGTCAAGAATGCACAGATGGATTCTTTTTGACATTAGTTGCAGATTTAATGTTATCATACTTACTGCAAGTTAAGTTGATCCAAGCCCAATCTACCACTGCTGGCTCATTACCAAGATTTCCTGGCACTTGAAAACACAGAAACTGCAGGTGCTGAAAAAGTAGAAAATAGTGGAAACACACAGCAAGTCAGGCAGCATCTTTGGAAAGTGAAATAGTTAGCATTTTAATAGTTAGAATTGGAAAGGAGAGAACACATTAGATTTTGTTAGGAGGGAGTGTGGGGGAGAACAAAAGGGAACGGCTTGCTGTGGTAGTTCAGAAGCAGATAAAATCAGAGTAAGTTTCTTTTTCTGTGCAATGTGTTGCTAATGGCAAGGCTGTGGGTCCTGGGCAATAGGCCAGACCATACAAAAAGAAAAGAGTAAAAAAAAATCCTGTTTTTCCTGCATCTGTGTAATTGTAACCTCATTCTGAGGAATTGCAAAGAGTTCTCCTTTCCACATAGGGAGCTTAAATAGGCCCAAATTTCTTCTCTTTGAAATTACAGGATCAATCTGTTTATTTCTTTTCCATTCAAAGAGCAAGCATAATTCATTTTCAGAAAGTTACCTGAAGTAATTTGAAATGCAGCCTTCTCTCCAACTAGGTTAAAAAGACTTAACTTGGACTTTTGTTTTTAAATATTTGTCTTAAAATCAATGAGATTGCTTATTGATTTCAGTAGGGGTTACTTACACTTTAGGAATTGGCTTTGGTGAAATATTATTTGGTGCAGTAATTATGTTACATCATATTAGTTAAAGCATTATAGCCCACAGTAACTAATGTGACATAACACTCAACATTTTGAGCAACACACACAAAATGCTGGAGGAACTCATCATGCCAGACAAGGTCTATGGAAAAGAGTAGACGGCCAACGTTTTGGGTTGAGATCCCTTATCAGGCCTGAAAGTTCGACTGTTTACTCTTGGCTGTGAAAACTCCCACACACCAGAAATATGTAGGTAAAAAATGTAGGTTAACTTTTCAATTCATTGCTGAAAGATTAATGCTTGTTAGGGTCAAATGAGAAGTTGTGCCAAGGTTTGGCATGCTCGCTCAGGTAGAAAAAATCTCTTGGCTATATCTTGGGAAAATATTGATTTCTCCCTAGTGTCCTGGTCCATATTTATCTTTCAACCAGTACACAAAATAATCTAATTATATGATCATGATTGGACTCTTTTTTTGTAGAAGATTGCTGTATACAAGTTCTTTGTAATTTTATTTATTGATCGACTGAGGCCCTTCTGGCCCTTCAAGCCATGCTGCCCCAGCAACCCCTGACAAATCAGTTTAACCCTAACCTAATCACAGGTCTACTTACACTGACAGATTAACCTACTAACCTATAAGTCTTTGGACTGTGGGAGGAAGCCCACATATTCAATGGGGAAGATGTACAGACTGCTTACAGATAGCACTAAAATTGAACTCTGAACACGAGAACGCCCCGAGCTGTGATAGCATTTCTTTAACTGCTACCCTACTGAGGTGTTTTTACACCAACATTACAAGTTTAGTTGTGTTAATGAGACATTGAGAAATAAAATTAATGAGGCAAATTGATGTAGGTTTAACCTACCAAAAATTAATATCAGGCCAAGCATAAAACATCCTTTCTTACGCAAAAATGATTCCTTTGTGAAATGGACACTGGAAGCAAAGGACTTGAATTAGGTGAAGGAGGTTGCATGCTACATGGCAGCTGCTTGTGGTTGTTAGTGAATAAGCAGGCCGTGGAGATCCAAATGGGTTTTCTGATTAATATATCAGCACTAGAATAAAAGAAATAGGAAAAGGTTTGGACTATACAACCATGTGAGCCTTCTCCACCTTCCAGCTGTTTCTATTACAAGACCACTTTCCTGCCCTATCTCCAGATCCCTCAATTTCTTTAATATTCAATAATCTAAGAACTTCTGTTATGCATACTGTCAATGGCTGAGCCTCATAACCTTCTGAAGCAGACAATTCTGAAGAATCACAATGAGAGTGAAGACATTTCTCCTGATTTCAGTCATAAATAGGCTACTCTGTATGTTAAAAATGTGACTTATTCTAGGCTGCTTAGAGAGGAAGTACCCACTTTGCATCTATCCTGTCATCTCCTATAACATATTGCATGCTTTAATGAGGTAATCTTTTACTCTTCTCAGCTCTGAAGAAGGAGGAGTGCCCCACTTAATTTCTCTTCATAAGACAGACCTAGCATCCCAAAAATCATTCATATCAATCTTTTCTGAACTTTCTCTGTTGCCCATATAATCTTTCGTCAGATCAGAATTATATAGATCTGTTTTGTGGTCATCTTGCATTGTTGTAAGCCTTCTTAAATGATACAGCTTGAGTAACTCTGTTGCCTGTATTGGCTGATAATTTCTATTCAAGATTCCGCCATCAATGTAAGTTAGATTATGAATAAAACTTCTCATCTTGGTACTCACAGGAAAAGACTTTTGAGTATGAGGAAGCAGCTGTTCATGTCTTTTCACTTTTGGGCAATTTGCATGATCTAGGAGCTTTAGGAAAAACCTACTTCTTGGATTGGCCAAGTGAATAAAGATCATGAAGGAGGTGTAAATACAGGTGTCAGAATGTCACTGAGCTCCAGGCCTGGTCCCTGAGCTCACAGCAAAATGCAGCTATGCTCGTGACCTTTGAGATTAAATCCATCCGGTAGTTGCTGGAAAATGGCTGTCTGATAGATTCAAGAATTTCACATCAATCACTAAAATGGCTCCCATCTTTTCATCTACTCTATATCAAGCTGAAGCCTTCTAAAGCACAAGCCCCAGAGGCCAATATTTCTATAGTTAGCAGAAAATAAGGCTTGGTCCAATTTCATTATCATATATGGCAATTCTTTTCACATGATATCTTCCAGTTGTGGAGGAAACATATACCCTGAGTAGATATTTTCTCAGAGTCTAAATGTGTACAGGCAGGGCAGAAGTCTGGTGTCTTTTTTTTTCAAAGAAACAATGCCATTTTAGAGTTATTGGTATCTTCAGTGAATCACTCCTTGATGAGTGGCAAGCATTCTTTCATACTCAAAATGTTTCGATTCATGTTCCACTTCAAGGACAAAATTTTAGGCTGACATTTCAGTTGAAAACTAAGGAACTTGCTGGGGTCACTGTCTTTCTACTTAGTTATTAACTTGAGGCTCCTACAAATGTGAAGGGACCTATGCTTGATTTTCTGCTGCGAGTGGCTTAGCCCAGAATTCTACCAATGTTTTACATTCAACCAATGTAGCTAAAAACAGATGATCCAGTCATTATTAGATTGTTGTTTGGTGATTTTAAACTTGATGCCATAGCCCCTAAGTTACAACAGTGAGCATATCTTCGAAAAGTTAATTTGTTGGCTATAAATTATTTTCAGACATCCTGAAAGAGGTGAAACTCTAATATTTTGTTTTAGATGAACTGCCACAAGAATACAACTGGAGAATGATGTACAATAAAAAAGAATTAGGAAATAAACAGCAGAATAATAAACTACACACACAAAATGCTGGAGGAACTCAGCAAGTTAGGCAGCATTGATAAGAGGGGAATAAACGATCAACATTTTGGGCTGACAACCTTTATCAGGACTCAAGATACCCAGCAAAGTAGAAACTCGTAATGAGAATAATAGCTGCTAAATGGGAATTTGAACTTGAACTCAAATCCGTTAGAATAAAGTATATGGTCCACAGTATATACTTGTTAGGGTTATAAAACCATTGCATGATAATGACATTCACACATTGGCAGAGTCGTAAATGTTTCAGTGAAGAGTCAGTGATAAAAAATATAAGGCTCTGGTTTGCACTGACCACAGCCCATTAACTTGACCTTGGCAAGGCTGGGTAGGCACATTTCATTGAACTCTATTTTTCTACCCTTTAGAGCTTTCCATTTTTCTTGCTTAGCCTTTGTGATTGGATACCTGTTTTTAAATTTGCCTGATTTATTACAAATCTTTTCAGTCCACCCTCTCCCCTCCACCACTGGGGATCAGCTCATCCAGAGTACATGCCTGGGGATTCCTGTATTAATATAATTGCAAATTGGTCTGTTGTGATATGTGTGCATTCTTCTCAAAGTTGTTGCCCTTCACAATTAAATGTTGCTGTCATAGCAGTCTCCGTGAGATGTGATTTTCTTTGGAATTGTTTGGCTCCTTAATATTCAAGATCAGACTGTAGATTTTCATCTCAAATAATAAAAAAATACTCCAAATATTTTTGTTATGGTAAAAAAATATAAATTGCCTTTGCTATCCAGAATATATAAGCTGTTTTTCTTCCTTGGGATTTAAATCCATTCTTAAAATCAATCAGTTTGTCTGTTTTAGTTTTTAGCACCTGACTGCTTGACTTATTGCAGTGGTCTTCCTGTACAGCCAAAGAAGCAAATAGGGATATTGAGAGAAGAGGACAAGGAAAGTAAGTGGAAAGTGACAGTGAGTGGGTGCCTGGAGCCATGAAGAGTGCTGTGGAACTAGGAGAAGCAATGTTGTTCCATGTGGTTCAGGTTATTTTGTTTAGAATTTCAAATTACCTTTAGCATTGAAGGTTTATAGGCCACATCCATGTCTTGATAGACTTATTAAACAGTCATGAGAATGCTGCACATAATTCAGCTGAGTTAATTATCCCCCTGATAATTTCTAAAAATTAATGCCTTCTTATTTTTTTTTCATGTTTCAGTTTTGATGAAAGGGTGTCCTTTGAATTATCCACAGAATTCACCTTTTGTAGAATACATCAATGCATCAGTTGCCATCTGAGTGACTGCGTATGTGAAACAAAAGTGTTGCATTCTCTTGTATTTCATTTTGAATTGATTCCAATGGAATATTGGTGTCAATATGCTATGGGTATTACTGTATGGATCTCTTTCTCATAGAGCAATGACTCCCCTTACTTAGCACTACATATGGACTGTTAACTTACCTATGTGCATTGATCTGTTGTCTATGCATGTGTATTGATCCGATCTCTCTCTCGCTGCAATGTGAATACACCATTTAAAGGCATCTCCCATGTGTGTGCTTTTATTTAATTGATATGCAGTTGCACAGTCACAACAAATTGGCGATGAAGATGGGATATCATGTCACACTTGGTCCATTGCTCTTTGCCAAATTGCTGGAGCTGATGTGACACCAAAGACAAGATGGTTATACTGGAACAGTCCCTTGTGAGTGTTGATTCTGAGGAATTTCCTGCTTGAGCCCTCATTCTCCATTTGCAGATAGGCTTGTGCCAATTCGAACTTTGTAAACCTTTCCACACCTGCCAAAGGAGCAAAAATGTCTTCTATTTGAGGTGGGGGTACAACACAGTATGCAGAACCGACCGGGTTGATGCTCACTTTGAAATCCCCACATATGTGAATAGCTCCAGCTTTTCCGTTCTTAATCACCGCGACAATGGGCATGGCCCAACTGCTCTGCTCAACATTGGAGAGAATGCCAAATGCCTCGAAACTCGGAGGTTCAGCTTCCAGTTTACACTATAGTGCATAAGGCACTGGACACGATTTATGCAATCTTGCTGTGCAGCTTCATCCATTTCAATTCTGGCTTTCATACTGATACCCCTTCTCAAACACTTTCTCATTAACATTAAACAGCTGCAATTGCTATTGATGACACATTGAGAGCTTTGATTGTGTACCAGTCTAGTTGGATTTGATTGCATGGATAGTCAGAGGCTTTTTCCCAAGGCTGAAATGGCTAACACAAGAGGGCACAGTCTTAAGGTGCTTGGAAGTAGGTACAGAGGAGATGTCAGGGGTAAGTTTTTTTACGCAGAGAGTGGTGAGTGCATGGAATGGGCTGCTGGCAATGGTGGTGGAGGCAGATAGAATAGGATCTTTTAAGAGACTGTTGGATAGGTACATGGAGCTTAGAAAAATGGAAGGCTATGGGTAACCCTAGGTAATTTCTAAAGTAGGTACATGTTTGGCATAGCATTGTGGGCCGAAGGGCCTGTATTGTGCTGTAGGTTTTCTATGTTTCTATGTTTCATTCATGTCCAAAAAGTGCTGGTTCTCCACTTTTTAACATGTAAAGCTGTAATTGCTGTGTTTTGCCTCCATACATAACATTCACCAGTTTGTCTTTGGGAGACACTTTTTTTGTCTCGGTAGGTCTTTAGCATCATTGAGGTCTTCTCTAATGGTAGCTTAGAAAACAGTTTGTTGCAGTCACCCTCTGAAATTATAGACAAAGCTGACCCTGTATCCAGCTCCATTTTCAGTTTTACACGAGATAAGTCTATTGTGAACCAGATGATTTTGTGATCTGCTTCAGTAACACTATGCAGTACTAGGCATGACAGTTCACCTTTGTCAGACTCTGTGTTGTCTGATTCCATTTCACATTTGGATACTTTATGCATTTGATTAGTTTAGTGTTTGAAACTTTTCATCCTTTGACTGGTTCCATTTGTGAAATCTAAATCTCTCAGCTATTACCAGTGGTTTAGGGCTCAAGTGATTTTGTAAAATTGTAACTGTTTCCTCAAACGGATTGCTTGCTGGCCTTTCAGAAGTTACTAGGTTGTGTAAGAGCTTGTAAGTTTTAGCACCCATTACATTTTCTCATCCATGCCATGTGCCTTACAATACATTTCAACCCTCTCACTATATGACTGCCAGTCTTCATTAGCACTATCAAATATGGCAACTTTCCCAACTGAAGTCATTGCCATGTTGACTTTCACTTTAATCTTGTTAGTCGTGTATCTTTCACTATGTATTATGTAGTTACTCACACGTCCCTTTGTTAGCAAGGGTACTAGCATCCTTGACAGCCTTCTCTGTATTGTTTTACTCTTTCCTCTCACTGTCTCATCATGTAATCATCCCATAACTCTCGGTGCATTTGGTGATATTCTCTGACATTCAGGTTCAAACTCCACCAATTTGTCCCAGCAATAGAATGTTACCTTCCAAATAATGCTACAGTGCTGCACCCATTGAAAACACTGTTGCAAACATGAACAAAGTGGGAATGGTCAGAAAGATGTGAAACAACATTCAAGAAAACAAAGAGACTAATATTGCCAGATGAACTGCTCACCCATTATGACCTATCTCTGCCTATCAGACTGGCATGCAATGTGTCCCCTATGGCACTGGAGCCATTTTTTCACCGACTATGAAAGATGGATCTGAATGTCCAATTGCGTTTGCTTCAAGATCACTGATGTGCGCAGAATGCAACTACATACAGATCGACCAAGAGGCTTTTGGTCTAGTATGGAGAATAAAGAAGTTCCACCACTACCTCTATGGACAAAAGTTTACTCCAGTGATGGACCACCAGCCCCTTGTGTCCATTTTCAATCCCAGGAACCAGTAGGTCTGTTACCTGGTTGCAAATCTGGACACTTTTCCTAGGAGCCCACTCCTATGACGCAGAGTTCAAGGGTACCAAACAACACAGTAACACTGATGCTTCTCACATCTTCCAGTGTTGGCAAGTGAAAAAGAAAATCTTCATTCTGTGATCCAGCAGAGGGGTTCCACACTGCACTGGTGGACCAGTTGTCGGTAACAAATTCTGAAATACAAAGAGAAACAAGGAATGACCTGACATTGTCAAAAGTCTATGAAATTACTATGCAAGGGCAGACTGCTCATAGTAACCCTATGCTTCCAGAGTTCTCAGTGAGATGAGACTGGCTGTCAGTGTGTCAAAGGATGCTGATGTGTGGATCTTGTGTTGTGGTTCCCTAGAAACTGCGCACCAGAGTGTTAGAGAATCTGCATGAAGGACACATGGGTACAGTCAATATGAAGAGTCTCACCTGAAGTTGATGTGTAGTGGCCGGGAATAGATAGACAGATAGAAGACTTGACCAAAAGCTGTTCAGGATGCCAAAAAGTTCAAAATGCACCCCCACTGGCATTGTTACATCTGTGGGAGTGATCATTGTCGCCTTGGCAAAGAGTATATATTGACTTTGCTGGCCCAATTAATGCACTCCATGTTTCTGATTGATGTGGATGCTCATTCAAAATGGCTGGGGATCGTACTGATGAAGTCATATATAGGCATCTGTTAGTCTCGTGAGACCATGGATTTGCGCCTTGGAAGGTTTCCAGGGCGCAGGCCTGGGCAGGGTTGTATGGGAGACTGGCAGTTGCCCAAGCTGCAAGCCTTCCCCTCTCCACACCACCGATGTTGTCCAAGGGAAGGGCACTAGGATCCAAGCAGCTTGGCACCGGTGACGTTGCAGAGCAATGTGTTGTTAAGTGCCTTGCTCAAGGACACAACATGCTGCCTCAGCTGAGGCTCAAACCAGTGACCTTCAGATCACTAGACCAACGCCTTATCCACTAGGCCACGAGATAAAGTCAACAACACCAGAAAAGACTCTTTCACCAGAAGTGGCTTGCCTGAACAAATTGTCAATGGACCACAATACACGCCAGAAGAGTTTAGACTATTTGTGAAGAAAAATGGCATTGACATTTCAAGTCATCTCATCACCACAGAGCAACAAATAGGTTATCTGAAAGGTTTATCCAAACCTTCAAGAAGTCCATTAAAGTGATGGACAAGGAGGACATTTCCCTATAGCACAAGGTGGATAATTTCATTTTCGTGTATCAGAGCTCTATTCTTGTGACAACCAGTCAAGCACCTAAAATCCTGTTTATGAGCTGGAATCTGAGATCTTGCATAGACTTTCTGAAACCAGACCTATGGAGGGAGGTACAGAATAAACAGTTCAACCAGTTGCCAAGTAAATCAACAGGGAGTTTGAGGTTGGACAGGAAGTCCAAACGCTTGATTACCGAGAACACAGGTGGACATTTGGTAGGAGAGCTACAAGAACTGGACCACTGATGTACACAGTGAATGTTGGTGATCATACATGGAGACATCATGTGAGCCAGATACTGGATGCTCAACCGCAAAATGCACCTGAGTCGATTGCATCCAACAAGACGGACACATTACAGTCACTGGACTTAGTCCTCAGTGATGACCTCGTCACTGACAGCAGAATGATACCGGCAAATGAGAATGTTTTCTTTGACAGGACACCTGCCAAGCCTGATGCCATTCTCAGATCCAGAGACACTACCCTGAAAGAAACAGTGCCACCCAAAAAACGGAATTTCAGTATAGTGAAGTTAGTTATGGACCATTATTGTGAAAGCATGTTTATTTGAATACGGTTTGTGAAAGGGAAATTGAATGTTCTGTACATATACAGCTTTATGTTACATTAATCTATAGGGGGAGGAAGTGTAATGCATGGATCTTTTTTTAGAGCAATGACTTCTCTTAGCACTATGTATGGACTGATAAATTGATCTGTTGTCTGCGCATGCCTATTGATCTGCACTCTCTCTCGCTGCAATGTGAATACACCAGTTAAAGCCATCTCCTGAGTGCATGCTCTTAATTCATTGATATGTATATGTACTTACACAGATGCAACAGTGGGTATTATTATGTAAGGTGACTTCATATATCCAAAGATGTCAGAAATCTGCAAGTGGCCGAGATTAAGAAGTTGCATCAAACAGAGTGGTAACTTTCTTTTTCATTCCTGTGTCTTAGAGTTTCAAAACCAGGCCATGATGCAACCAGTCAGAATACTTTCCACTGAAAGTTTGCCAGAATTTCCACTGACATGCTGAATCTTCTTAAACTTATTAGGGAGCAAAGACACTGGCATGCATTCTTCCTGGGTAGAATGGGTTCGGTGACTCAGATAAAGGGACTATGTTTTGAAAAAAGATCATCACCTTATTCTGAGATCCACTTATGCTGGGGGGATGTAGGAGCCCCAGCTGAGCAGACTACCAGCCAGATGGACTGAGAGGCACTACGGGGATCTGTAGTTAGCAAATTCTGGTCAACTAAAATTTACAGACTCTGACCTAAATCAGCTATCTATAGATAATAGTGGTTCAAATGCTACTTTGCAACAACCTAGTCAATGATTAGAGTGCATTGAACTCAGGCCTTGCTATACATGTAGACTGGTGTAGTGACCCAAGTATAGGTAGTGACATACTGATCCCAATGCAAAAGTGATCTGATGAGATGGACTTAAACCCCAGGATCCCCCTTTTCATCAATATTTCTTACAGCCTTACCATCTGACTTCCAAAAATGCAACTGTGGTGAACTACATATACCTGTCTGGACTGCTCCTGTGGCTCCTCCCACAGACCCCTGCTGACTGCTCCTGTGGCTCCTCCCACAGACCCCTGTATAAAGGCGACTGTGGCCTGTTGCTCTGCCTCATTCCCCAGGATGTAGTGTTGTTCATTCTTCCAGTCAATAAAAGCCGATACCTCACTTCCTACGTCTCAGCGTGAGTTATTGATGGTGCATCAGCAACACCTTGTATTTGTTCGGACTAAATTCCATCTGTCTAGACATTGAGTGAATTCACAAAATTGTTTGAATTTGCAACAGTATATTGATGTAAGTAATACATTTATTGTGTAATCTCATATGCGTAAGCACTTTTATTATATCATGGTCCTCTTTTAAATAGGTAGTAGCAGAGTGTACATAGAGATAACATTTATGAATCGATTAGAATCTTGATATCCTGTTCCACCCAGTTTAGTTGAAAGTTACTGACTTCAACAGAAGATGCAGTGCTTGCAGCTCTATCTAATTTTAATTGCATGGACAATCAGAACCAGCCAGAATACAGACATTAAAAAATGGCATTTTGAAGATTTAAATAGTGACTTTGATTACTTCTTATGCATTTACTTATGAGGGGTAGGCGCATGGCTTTGACTATTTTATCTGTTTTCCTGCTGTCCCAAATATACACATTAGGATAGTGTCTAGCCACCCCCCTCCCAACACTGCCACTGAAAATAGGTCATCCCTTGACACCCTCCATCATCCACCTATAATCATGTGATCATAAGAAGTCATAAAATTGTCATAGCAGGGGAGGTGGCTATTCCGCCCATAGAATCAATCTTGGCTTTCTACAAGAGCAGCTCACTAGTCCTCTTTATTCTGTATACATTTTCTACACTAAAGATCATCTGTCATGTTCCTGTCCATTTCACCAGCCGATCTCCATCCTGCTATAATTTATTGCTAGCTTCCTCATAATCTACAACAATGCTAAATTTTATGACGTCTGCAATGTTAGAAATTCTGTGGATTGGACCCACATGTCAAAGTCATTAATGTTGGTCATAAAAAACAAAGGTTCATCATTAGTTATTAGAGAAGGTCACGTTCCTCCAAACGAAACAAGCCTTCATCATAAACCTCTCTTGGCCAGCCATCATCATATCCTTCCCATTTTATGCCATGTGCTTTTGCTGAGCTGACGTGCATGTTATGAAACATATTATTTAAAGTCTTCAGGAAGTAATCTATATATTCCTTCTCTTGTTTACTCCCCACACTGGTATATTACCTCCTATTCCATGTGATCCATATTTATTCAACAACTTCCTGTATGAGACCTTATCAAAGTCTCCTGAGAATCTAAATATTCCACATCCATTTGGCTTCTGCCCCCAACCCCCATCTACTGGATTATCCTCAAGGAATTTCAAATATGTTGACCCTGCTTACTCATTATTTTTTATGTCTTTTTAATGCATCCGACAGATTCCAGCATTTTCCAGGTACCAATGTCAGTCTTAGAGGTTGGTAGTTTCCTGTTTCCTCTCACTTTCCTTTTTAAATAATGCAGCGTATTTATTTCTTTCCAATCAACAAGAAAAAATCTGGAATCTTGGAAGCTGCCCACAATTTCTATAGCCAAAATTGTCAATATCCTGAAGGGTAGATCATTATGTTCTTGAAATTTATCAGTTCTCTGCCTCATTCATTTATCCAGTAATATTTCTTTACTAATACTGATTCCATTCCTTTTACTTCTTTGGTTGCATTGGACTCTTAGTTGAGGAGTTTTTTTTATGCTTCATGCAAAAAGTTTATTTAATACCTCTGCTCCTTTTATATTCTTTATAACCAAGAGCTTCACTGCAGTGTCAGAGGACTATGTGGGCAGCTTTCTTCTACAATGTGCTTAAAGTAATTTGCAAGTTATGAACTACAAGTATCTGGGAGTACAGTTAGACGAGAAGCTGGACTGGACTGCCAACACAGATGCCTTGTGCAGGAAGGCACAGAGTCGACTGTACTTCCTTAGAAGGTTGGCGTCATTCAATGTCTGTAGTGAGATGCTGAAGATGTTCTATAGGTCAGTTGTGGAGAGCGCCCTCTTCTTTGTGGTGGCGTGTTGGGGAGGAAGCATTAAGAAGAGGGACGCCTCACGTCTTAATAAGCTGGTAAGGAAGGCGGGCTCTGTCGTGGGCAAAGTACTGGAGAGTTTAACATCGGTAGCTGAGCGAAGGGCGCTGAGTAGGCTACGGTCAATTATGGAAAACTCTGAACATCCTCTACATAGCACCATCCAGAGACAGAGAAGCTGTTTCAGCGACAGGTTACTATCGATGCAATGCTCCTCAGACAGGATGAAGAGGTCAATACTACCCAATGCCATTAGGCTTTACAATTCAACCGCCAGGACTTAAGAACTTTTTAAAAGCTATTATTAATGCTTTTTGAGATAGTGATTTAGATGCATATCATATTTTTTTTTACTGAGTTAAGTATTGTATGTAATTAGTTTTGCTACAACAAGTGTATGGGACATTGGAAAAAAAGTTGAATTTCCCCATGGGGATGAATAAAGTATCTATCTATCTATCTATCTATCTATCTATTCAGGCATTTGCTGTGACAAAATTACTGTTCTTGTTAAGTTGTGGAGTGGCTTTTGAATGGACTTTTCCACAAATGAAATTGAGCCTTTATTGTGAAAAGAAAAAACATTGAATAGTATAATTATGGTGATTATATGATTACATCAATATAATGAGTATTTTGATGCGCAAACTATTTTGGACCAAACAGGCCTGTTAATAATGGATCATGAATATTAGATATTCCTCAGGATCAATTTAATTTATTTCTGATTTGTTTATTGTATTGAAAGTTTATTTTAAAGATAGGAAATTCAATGAAGTATTTTCTCCTTTTTATGATAGATCCAAACTGTATTTAAATGGACATTATAACAACAATTATCTTCGATTACATAGTGCTTCCCCATTTGCCTTTTCTTCTCTAACATTGGACCTGTAAGTGCAAGATGAGTATTATCTCCTTTGGTACTATATTGATGCCAGAAATTAGGAAAAGTAGTGAGATACAGAAATTGAGTTATCATGGCAGCAGTGAGAAATTCCAATAATTTCTTCCCATTACCAACCAACATGTATGTAACAGGTAATAGACTGGAATCACAAGACAATAATTTATTATTCTGCTGATGTTATGAAAAAGTTTGAAAAGTTTGTGAGCTCTGAAACCAACAGCTACCCAATAACAATAAGGAGTTCTTGACCCCAATGTCTCACACTCTCATTGTGAATTTATCTTTTCAAGGAAAATTCAACAGATGTTAAGCTCCTAACTAATTTAAAATACATATTATCTGTTTGAAAACTGTATTAACTGCATACTGATTTGGCTTTTAAATTATGTCAGCATATAATCAAGTGGTGCTACACGTGGCAAAATGCAATGCGAATTTTCAGTTTTAAGGTCCATTTAGAAGCACTTTATTTATAGAGCATAATGTCAATATAATTAAACAGCTCCATACATCTTGAAAAATTACTGTGCATTCTTTTAGCTCAGTGATACCGATTTAATGTTGCTCAGCCTTGTCAGCAAATTAAGCAGCGAAGTCACAAATTGTTTCTGAATGATAGGCATATTCAGGGCATTCTCAGATATTTGACTTTAATTTGTTTTCATTTTATACAGGAGTTCAGTTAAATAATGTTTAAAGCTAAAAGGGAATGCCTTGATGTGGTGTAGTGTGAATATAAAGCTCACTATCTGAGCTAAAAATAGATGGCATGATAATGGTTTTCTGTTGGTGTTGCACTACCTGTCAGCAGACAAACTGGTCAAAATTAAGTTTCTGAGCATTTTTCATTTTCATTCTGACTGCTTGAATTGCAGTAGTAGTTTGCTACTAATATTGGGCTACAGTGTTCTGCTTTGCTATGCGAATGACAACCTTGTTACTTAGGCAATCAGAGTTAGGGTAGCCATTGGAGGAATCTCAGAGTATCTATTCTTTGATACATATTACAGCCTCTAGGTCTACATAAATTGAATGTGGGTGCTATTTGTTTTAATCACATTTAATGGTTTGCTGCATGCAAAGTACACTGAATGACAATTCGAAATCTTAATAATATAGTTTGTAACGTACTCTGCTGTCCAAAGGAGCTTACTCATTTAATAATTATAACTTGTCACACATTTTTGGTTCTTGGTGAGTCATGTCTTTAAGCTGTTGCTAAGAATGCGGCTGCATTTCACCTTGGTAATAGCCTTTGACCTCTGACCTCAAAATGTTTGATGCTTACCATTGCTGCTTTGCCATGGGATGGTGCAGAGTAATGTAATTAAGGGAAATGTGCATAATTCACAACCACCATCATTGAGCAGGGGTTTCACTTTAAGAACGTGCTCTGATGTAATGACGTTACTATGTAAAGATTTTCAGTGTGCTTTTGTGTTTAGGCTTTGGGAGTCCAATAAAATGTGTTACAGGTTTCATTAAACATACACTTTGTTTTATTTGTGAAAACCTACAATGGTACAACATCTTTCACAGCTTAAAGCAATTTCAGCTCAGTTCTTTGGTGTGTGTTATTGCCTTGCATATGTAGAGTTCCTGATGCAAGATAGCATCTAATGTAGTGTACAAACTACAGATCTCAAGGCTATATGCTAATACTCCCGTCCACAAAACAATACCCACTGTAGCAATGGGAGTAAACAAATTCTATTGCATTAAATTTCTCCAAGTGCACTGTTGTTGGAACCACTTTCATTGGAGTGTAGTACAAATACAGCAAGTTGCCAGTCCATCTTACAGAGGGAGCCACAATCAACCATTTCTGTTGGGTTGCAGTTAGATGTGCAGATTTGAAACTTAGTTTGTCATAGAATTACATATTAAAGTCGCAGGAACTGGCTCGAGTTTGACTGATCTTTGGATTGCTGGATAGCTGGAAAGCTCATATTGGCATCTTTTGGACATACAGTATATTTCTATGTGAGTTTACCTAGACATATCACTGAGTCTGTGCCATTCCATTATCGATGCAGTCCCTTGCTGTTCATTTCAATGTTGTCCCCATGGTTCATTAACATTTTCTACATCAGGGATTCCAGTCTTTTTCACACCATGGACCCCTACCATTAACTGAGGAGTCTGTGGACCTGAGGCTGGGAACCCCTGCTCTAAATGATATGATTATCAGAGACGTTTTGAAATGGGGAAATCACTTTCGGCATTATGAGCTGTGAGGCCTCTGGATCACTGAGAATTACGGAGCTGCAAAACATGAGTACAATCCAGAGGCTAGTGCAGGGCTTAACTCAGGGCATGGGTGGGTCTCGTATCAATCGTAGATGCTGGAAATCTGAAATAAAATCACTAATTTCTGGAAACACTCATCAGGTCAGGCAGCATCTGTATGATGAGAAACAGATAACGTTTTCGGGTCCAAAGCCTTTACCTACTGATGCTGTGTGACTTGCTGACTGTTACCTGCATTTTATATTTTTATTCCAGCAATGTTGTGCTTGATTTTTCTACCATGTCAATAAAGATGATTGTGCATCTTCTGTTGACAGTAATAGATTGGATTGCTGAATAAAATTTTCTTGTGTTGAACTTGAATTTGCTTGCTAATATACTGAGTCAAATATACAAGGAAACTATTATGTTACAGGAGAATGCAGAGGCCATGACTCTCAGGAATTAACAGCTATTAATGGACAATTACATATTTGCATCTTCTTTTCATATTAATTTCAGTTTTGTGTGAATAAGATCATAAAAGGCAAATTGTAATTTCACAGCTACTATCATACCCAGGAATATCCTGTATTACCCATCTTCACTGAATTATCTTAAGGTGTGGTTACTTTTGTGAAATATATTATAAGATGATGGCATGTGGTGACATTACTTAAAACTCATTCTTCGTCTTATATTCTAAAAGTACACTTCTTTGTTCTTGATCTCATAATGAAGGAAAATACCACCTCAGCATGCACTTAAGAATTTTGTATGTTTCAAAAGATCATCTCTTTTTCTTCATAACTTAAATAAATGTTGACCTAACCTTCTACATTGATCTGCATAAGACAATCTTTATCTCTGATCTAATGAAACATAATCCATTGCAACTATATCCTTCCTTAAATAAGATTTTTAAAATGTTTGCAATGCTCCAGGTATGGTCTGACCAATATTTTGTACAGTTGTTGCAACTGTTCATATTTTTGTCCTCAATCCTGTCCCCTGTAATCAAGGGCAATATTCATTTGATTTCCTGATTACTTACCTCACCTTCGTGTTAATCTTTTGCATTTCATATTTCATACATTCACCAGTATTGTCTCTCCATTTAACCAATAATCCACGTTGCCATTGTTCCCACCAATATCAATAACTTAATAATTTCTTACATTTTCCCACATTATCTTCTACCTGCCCAATGGTTATTCACTCACTTAGCCTGCCTCTTTCCCTTTGCTGACATTCTGTCTTCTCACAATTTAGTTTCCTAACTATCTTTGCATCAATAGAAAATATAGCCAAGATGCACTGATTTTTTTTATCTGGCTTATCAAGTTATATTATAAGTGGTTAAAGCCTCATCACTGATCCATAAGACAGAAGATACATGAGTAAAATTAGGGTGTTTAGCCCATCGAGTCTGCTCCACCATTTCATCATGGCTGATCCATCACCCTCTCAGCCCAATGTCCTGTCTTCTCCCTCTATCCCTTCATGCTTTGACTAACCAAGAATCTATTAAATACACCCAATGAGGTGGCCTCCACAGATGCCAGTGGCAATGAATTCCTCAGATTTACCATGCTCTGGCTAAATAAATTACTTCTCATCTCTGTTCTAAATGGACGCCCCTCTATTCTGAATGTGTCTTCTGATCTTAGAGTCAGCCATCATAGGAAGCATCCTCTCCACATCAACTCTATAGAGACCTTTCAACATTCTATAGGGTTCAATGAGATTCCCCCTTTATTCTGAATTCCAGTGAGTACAAGCCCAGAAGCATCAAATGCTCCTCATATGAAAAGCCTTTCAATTCCAGAATCATTTTTGCGAATCTCATTTGAACCCCCTCCAATATTTTCACATTCTTTCTTTGATAATGGGCCCAAAACTGTTCATAATACACCAAGTAAGACCTCACCAGTGCCTTACAAAGCTTCACCATCCACAGCAATCATAAAATGGAGTCCATGATAGGCCCAGCAAAGTCAATATGTATGTACTCTTTGCCTGGTGAAGATGGCCACGCCCATGGGTGTAACAATGCCTGAGGAGGAGGGTGCATTTTGAACTTCTTGGCATCTTGAACAGTTTTTGGCCAAGTTTTTAATCTGTTTATCTATTCCCAGCCATCTCATGTGCTCTGGGTGAGACTCTTTATCTTGACTGTACCCAGGTGTCCTTAATGCAGGTTCTCCAACACTCTGGTCAGTTTAGAAGGAATCACAACATGAGATCCATGCATCAGCTTTCTTTGACAGAGAGAGTAAGAGTGAGAGTGAGAGAGTGAGAGAGAGAGATGCATGTGTGGACAACAGCACATGCACAGACACTAGATAAATAGGTAGTGCTAAGGGGAGAGTCATTGCTCTGAAAGAGAAACATCCATACATTAAAATCATCCACAAACTTGGCAACAAATCTATCTATTCCGTCATCCAAATCATTGATAAATAATATTTTAAAAAAGTCCCAACGCAGAACACTCGTTGCCAATGTTCTATCCATTCTGTTAACTTATTAAGTAGCCTCATGTGTGGCACTTTTTCAAAGGCTTCTGAAAATCCAAGTGCACGATATCCTGCTTGTTATTTCTTCAAAGAATTCCAATGCGCAGTATTCACCAGGCAAGATTTTCCTTTAAGGAATCCATACTGATTATCAGAATCAGGTTTATTATCACTGGCATATGATGTGAAATTTGTTAACTTAGCAGTAGCAGTTCAATGCAATACATAATATAGAAGAGAAAAAAATAAGTAAAATAAAAATAATAATAATAAATAAATAAGTCTATTACAGAATAAGTAAATCAATTTACTTGTCAATTACCTGTTTTATCATGTGCCTTCAAATACCCCAAAACCACATCATTAACAATTGACTCCAAGATCTTTTCAACCCCTCAGGTCAAACAAACTGGCCTATCATTTTCCCTTTTTTCTGTCTCTCTCTGCTCTTGAAGTGTGGAGTGGCATTTACCATCTTCCAGTCCTCCAGAAACATGCCAGAATTCATTGATTCTTGAAAGATCATTACTAATGTCTCTACGTCTCTTCAGTCACCTCTTTCAGGACCTTGGGGTGTACACCAGGTGACTTACCCACCTTCAGACTTTTCAGTTTCTCAAGTATCTTATCCAGAGTGAAGGAAACTTCATGCACTTCTGCCTCCTCACTCTCTTGAACTTCCAGCATGTTGTTAGTGTCTTCCACAGTGAAGACTGATGCAAAATACTTATTCAGTTCATCCATCATTTCATTGTCCCCCATTACTACCTCTCCAGCATTATTTTCCAATGGTTTGATATTTACTCTCTCCTCTCTTTTACACTTTATATGTCTGAAGAAAATTTTGTTATCCTCTTTAATGTTATTGGCTTGCTGATCTCCGTATTCCAACTTTTCCTTCTTTATGACTTATTTTTCATTGCCTTCTGCTGGTTTGTAAAAGCTTCCCAGTTCTTTAATTTACTACTAATTGTTTCTTTTATTATATGCTGTCAATTTGGCTTTTATGTGGGCTTTAACTTTTCCTGTCAGCCATGGTTGCATCATCCTTCCTTTAGAATACTTCTTCTTTGGAACGTGTCTATCCTGTGCTTTTGGAATTGCTCCCAGATACTCCACCATTGCTGCTCTACCATTGTCCCTGCTAGTGATCCCTTCCAATCAATTTTGGCGAGCACCTCTCTCATGTTTCTATAATTCCCTTTACTCCATTGTAATACTAATAAAACTGTCTTTTCTATCTCCTTCTCAAATTCCGTGGTGAATTCAATCATATTATGATCACTAAGGGTTCCTTTAACTTAGGCTGTCTCATCAATTCCAGTTCATTGCACAATATCCAATCCAGAATAACTGATCTCCTGGTGAGCTGAACAATGAGCTGCTCTAAAAAACCATCTTGTAGGCAATCTACAAATTCCCCCTCTTGGGATCCAGTACCAACCTGACTTTCCCGATCCACACGACTATTGTAACATTGCCTTTTTGACATGCATTTCCATCGCCCCTTGTAATTTGTAGACCACATCTTTACCACTGTTTTGAGGTCTATATATAAATCGAATAAGAGTATTTTTACCCTTGAAGTTTCTTAGTTCTACCCACAATGATTCTACACTTTCTGATCCTATGTTATCTCTTTCTAATGATTTGATTTTACTTTTTACTAACAGAGCTACCCTACCCTCTCTGTCTCCCTGCCTCTCCTTTCAATCCAACGTATATACTTGGATGTTAATCTCCCAGCGATAATCTTCTTTCAGTCATGATTTAATGATACTCACTCCAGTTCCCACCCCCTTGCCAAATTAGTTTAAACCCTCCTGAACAGGTCTAGCAAACTTGCCTGTAAAGATATTGGGTCCCTTCAGGTTCAAGTGTATCCCATCCCTTTTGTACAGGCCATATCTTCCCTGGAAAAGATCCCGATGATCCAGAATATGAACCCTTGCTCCCTGCAGCAATGCCTCAGCCACCGAATCATCCTATTCCTACCCTCAGTCTTGCTTCGCACAAGCAGCAACCCTTAATGTCTCCTCACTTTTCCTGTCTATGTCATTGGTGCCAATATTTACCAAGAGTTCCAGCTGCTCACCCTCCTGCTTTGGAATGCCATGAACCCAATCCAAAACATCCCTGGCCCTGGCAACTGGGAACAACCACAGGGGAACTCTGCACTGGCTGCCTATTCCCCTTCCTTCTCCTGACAGTCATCCAGTTACCTGCTGCCTGTAACCTAGGGGGTGATTACCTCCCTGTAGCTCCTATCTATCACTTCCACAATCTCCCGAATGAGCCAAAGGTCGTCAAGCTGCAGCTCAAGTTCCTTAACACGTTCTCTGAGGAGCTGCAGCTAGGTGCACCTGGTGCAGGGTGTGGTTATCCGGGAGGCTGGAGCTCTCCCAGAAATCCCACATCCCACACACAGAACAGAACACAGCCCCTGCTGCCATTCTCAATGCTGTAACTGTGCTGTAACAGTTGAGGAATGAAGAATAAAGAAGAAGAAACTTATTGAATACTGTATTTAGCTCACCCAAGCCTGAGGAGAGAAAGCCACTCTGACACAATCTTACTCACACAATGGCCATTCTGCTTGCCCCTCCTTATTTTCGGAGGCATCCTAAGGCATTGCACTCAGTACAGCTTTCCAAGCTGATATTTTTTATCTGTTAATCTTTTTGTCATGCCACGATATCCGTTCAAACTTGGCTGGCTCTTAATCTGAGTGGTAGCTTGTTATGTAGCACCTTATAAAATGATTGCTACAATCCAAGTCATGAACAAGTTCCGGTTTTATAGTCAGGCACACTCCCACTGACACCTCCCAGCCTGCACATGCAGGTAACCCTCCTCCAGCCTCCACCCAGCTGAAGGGATTGACCTGCCGCTCAATCCAGACTCATCACCTGCAGCCTATTTAACCCCAGTTCTCATCCACAGTCCTCATTCACCCATTGAAGCAGCAGGCCTCAACCAGCTGCTCTTGACTTTCACTCTCCCTTGTTGCCTGTTGTGTTTAGTTTCTGCTCTCTCTGTTTCTGTGGACCTTCATAGCTTGTTATTTTGTGGTTTATTATTAAAGTTATCGTTCACCACTGAATCATCTCTGCTGCTCTGCAACAGTAATTGCAAGAAAAGGATGGGGCATAGGAGAACGTGTCTTAGTTTCATTTTAACTTTAAGTGAGGTGAGCATGTATGATGTGGTAGTATGATGATGTATTCTATTCATGTACCTATTCTATGCTATTCACATATAACCTGTAATGAATTACTTTGGCAGTGTACTTAATCAAACAATATATTTACATTACTCAAATATTACTGAAAAATTAAATACCCAACACTCTTCCCTGCTTAGCTATAAACTCCAACTCAATATAGAATGCTTCTCAACCATATAGACAGTATACTATATAATGCAGCTACTATATAGACATCCATAGCATAGTAAATTTTAAATTGTCCTATTCAGGCTTAAAGCTTTGATCACTCTGGAGAACGTCTTATGCTTGTGGGATAATCTCTTTCCTGCCAAGGAGGGGTCACTCTGTTTAGCAGGTGAGACTTGTGGCTGTGAAACAATTTCAGGTTCTGGGGCCTCCTCCATGGTGGTTGTCTGAGTTGAATCTGGGACTGCAGGAAAATGGTCCTGAAGGCTTTAGACAACTATCTTCTGGAAGTGTTTGCATCCTGAACAATGCACAGCAAACTTCACTGGACAATGTGGATCATAATGTGTGAGTACAGTGTCTGACATCACCATTTCCTTTACCTTTTGGAAAACCACCTCAGACTGCTCTGTCCATTGTCATTTCTTCCAATTCAGTAGTAAAGTGTTCAAGGGGTAGAGCATAGTGGCCAGGCTTGGCAGGAACCTGTTATAATTGACAATTCCTGAAAAGGACAACTGTGACACATATTTTGGCTTTGGAGCATCCACCACTGCTTGAAGTTTCTCAGCACACTTTTGTAAATCTTGTGCATTAATAGTGTGACTACAGTTAGTGATGCTCGGTTTAAAGAACTCATACTTGTTTCATTGTGTTTTAGGCCCATAATCTTCTAATCTTTTTAACACTGTCTTGACATTTTGGAGATGTTCCTTGTTATCCTTACTGATAATGATGGTGTAATTCGGGTAACACTGAATATCTGGACACCATTGCAGCACTTGGTTTATAGCTTTCTACCAGAGTGCAGGTTCAGATACTACTCCAAAAATAAGTTTATTATAGCCTTGGTGGATGTTTATGGTGAGAAACACTTTGGACTCTTCTTCAACCTCCATCTATAGGAAGGCCTCAGGTAAGTCCATTTCCCTAAGCGATCCCCTCCATTTGCAATGATCTCCTCTATCCTGAGCAGAGGGTATAGATTTCAGTACTGGGTTGATAATTGGCCTTAAATCACCACAGATCCTGACAAACACTTTCTCTTGGCTACTGGGACTACTGTGTTGCCCATGGACTCCACTCATCCTTGGAAAGAATTCCTTCAGTCTCCATGCGATCTAGCTCACTGGCTACTTCATCACAGATGGTATAAGGAACTAAGGGGCTTTGTAAAACTTGGGTTTGACATTTTCATTTGACACTATTTTATCCTAGTTATGTTTGAGTTTTCCAGTGTCATCCCTGAACACAGTTGTTGGCATCATTCAGTACCCTTCCTAATTCATTTTCAGTTCACATGCATGGCATGTGAATGGTAGCGAGATCTCCATCAAGTTGTAGCTGTCTCAGCCACTCACAATTCTGGCCCTTCTGTTCTTACCACATACGTAGAAGCCCAATATGTCTTGTTGTTTGTTGTATTTCACTGGTACGAATATCATATCATTTTTCCATTAAAAGTTCTTAGTTCGATATCTGAAGGATTCAGTTCAGTACCTTTGAAATGACATTCAAACTCATTTATTGGAATAACTGAAACAGCTGAGCAAGTGTCCAATTTTATTTTAATTAATTTGCTGTTCACTTCTGGTGTAAGCCATATTGCTTGTCTCTTGTCAGTTTTCACATTGTAAATCTCAGTCTACACATTCCTGTGTCACTCTCGTCACAATCAAATTGTTCATCTACAACATACAGTTAAGTGCTCTTTTTGAAACTTCAACTTGACTCTTTATCTCTTCCTTGTGCAGTCCATTTATTTCTGTCTATCCAACGTGCTCTTTGTATGTGTCCTGTTTTGTTGCATTTTCTGTCAGTTTCATCTCCAAACCTGCATTGGTCTTCTGTACGTGAGCTCCTGCCACAATGATAACACAGTTTGTTTATCCAAGCAGGCTTCCACCGAGACATTGCAGTTTTGTTCATGCTCACTTTCATTATTGACTGCAACTCAATTGTATTTCTGTCTGCTGATACAGTAATTTGAACTGCTCTTTAAATGTAAGTTGTGTTTCAGTTAGGAGCCGTTTTTGATCATTTTCTTTTAAGATTCCGCAAGCTAAACAAATCTGTCAATGATTCATTGAACCTATCACTGAACTGACAATGCTCAGGCAATCTCTTCAACTTAGCCACAAATGCTGAAATGGACTCCCTTTCCTTTTGATTCCACTTATGACAGCTAAAATGCTCTGCAATCACTAGTGGTTTCAGTTTTAAACGTTCATACATTGCTTTCATGATATCCTGATGAAAGGTCTCGGCCTGAAACGTCGACTCTATTATTTTCCATAGATGCTGCCTGGCCTGCTTGAGTTTCTCCAGAAGTTTTGTGTGTGGCTTGGATTTCCAATGTCTGCAGATTTTTGCTTGTTTATGATATCAGCAAAGCTCATTTCAGCTGGTTTGGTTGAAGCAGTCAAAGTTCTAAGAAAACTGTATGCTTTTACACCTATCACACTCAGCAAAACTGGCACACACTTCTCATTGGCCAAATTATTTGCTTCAATGTTATGTGTTGTAACTCCAAAACCTAAAACTAATTGCAACAAAAAGACAGGAGCCCAGGAGAACGTGTCTTAGTTTTGATTTTACTTTAAGCGAGATTTGACGTGGCGGTGTGATGACATATACCATTCATGTATAATTACAATGAACTATTTAAAAAGCAAAGAATATTTAATCAAGCTATATATTTAAAATATTACTCAAATTACTCAAATATTTTAAATCTTACCCAAATATTACTGAAATATTAAATACATAACAGTAAGCTTCTCCTTACAAATTAGAAATAGATAGAAAAAAAATTGACCTGTGTTATATGAAGGTTGCAATTAGTTAAATTCCTCATTAGGATCTGTTCTCACAATGACCACTTTTACTTTTAAGGTTTCAGAATCAATTTTTGGTCTATATTTCAAGTCGTTTCCACAATATTCAACTGCAAATTAACATCAGCTGCTCCAAGAAGAAACCTCTTTGGTATATTTCAGTTAAAGTTTGATGGTGAAAAGTTTCAACTGTTTAAAACTTGGTGTAGAATTTTCCAGTACTTTTGTTTAGTGGTTTTATTATTTTGCATTAAAGTCATTTTAGAGAGAAAACAAGCTGACTACAATGCAGAAGTACCTATCAAGAAGCAGTTTCCCCATGCAAGAAGGTTCATCAACCTTGGCAGAGGCTTTGATCCATTTGCAACTACACTGCCTTCATATCAACACTGGGGTCATGGTGAGTACTTACTCAGTGGTTAATAAAGACTTGTAAGATTGATTGTAATTATAATATTTCTACAACATTTAACATGTAAGACTTAGTTAATAAGAAAATGAAGTTACTTGAGTGCAATTAAAGCTCAAAATGGTGACTTCTGTGCTACTGGACATTTTTAGACAATGATCGGCTTTGATGTATTAAGTTTATGAAAATGCTTTATAAGTGAGCTTCTTGTCTATTAAAAACAAAGTGACAATATCATACTCCTACTTTTTATCTGAAGATTGGATATAAAGTGAAACATAGTGTTGCGTAGTTCCTGCTTCACATCATTGGACTGATTATTTTAGTTTTCATTTTCTGTAAAGGCCACAGGGCTATAAAATAATATACTTTATCCATCATTCAAATAACTGTGGATGCCGCTTGTAGTTCTTTGTTTAATTCTCCAAGGCTCTGTAAAGCCTCACTCCAAACATCTTTTTTTTTGAATGATTTACCTGTGTTTTGTTCTTCTCGTGTGAAAGGCACAAGTGTTTCTGGTTGTAAAGCATGATTGTGCATCATTTAATTTTTAAAATCTCTGGTAAAAGCATCAAAGAAAATTTCAGTCCTTCCAATAAATAGAAAATAAATCAGGCAGCATCATCAGACGACTGCAAAAACACAATGAAATCTGGAAATTGGGAATTTGCTGATCAATTTACCCTTTTTTTTAGAAGCTTTAGTTCAGGCGTATCTCACGATGATACTCCACTGAAAAATCTGTGAGAATGTTGTATTTATTCTCTAGAAGGCCATTAAACTCACTAGGTAAAGTTACAGCTTGTTTAATCTGATGTATAAAGATTTTATTTTCAAACTGTCAATTAATCTGGCATTGAACATTGCCCGATTTCTTCAAATTGAATTATTATTGTAGATTTTAAAATTTATTCCTGTTCATTTAGTTCTGTTCAAAAGTTCAAAATTCAAAGTAAATTTAGTATCTAAGTACACATATGTCAGCACATACAATCCCGGGATACATTTTCTTGTGGGAATACTCGATAAAACCATAATAGAATAATAACAATAATAGAGTCAATGAAAGACTGCACAAACCTGGGTGTTCAACCAGTGTGCAAAAGACAACAAACTGCAAATACAAAAAGGAAGAAATAATAATAATAAATAAATAAGCAATAAATATCGAGAACATGAGATGAAGAGCCTTGAAAGTGAGTCCATATGTTGTGGGTACATTTCAATGATGAGGCAAGTGAAGTTGAGTGGAGTTATCTCTGCATGTTCAAGAGCCTGATGTTTGAGGGGTAATAGCTGTTCCTGAACCTGATGGTGTGACTCCTGAGGCTCCTGTACCTTCTTCCTGATGGCAGCAGTGAGAAGAGAGCATGACCTGGGTAGTGTGGGTCCCTGATGATAGATGCTGCCTTCCTGTGAAGCATTCCATGTAGATGATCTCAATATCAGGGAGGGCTTTACCTGTGATGGACTGGACCATATCCATTATTTTCTGTTCAAGGGTATTGGTGTTTCCATAGAAGGCTGTGATGCAGCCAGTCAATATAACCTCCACCAGACATTCATAGAAGTTTGTTAGAGCTTCAGATGACAAGCCAACTCTTCGCAAACTCCTAAGGAAGTAGATGTGCTGTGGTGCTTTCTTTGTAATTGTACTTATGTGCTTGGCCCAGGACAGGTCCTCTGAAATGATAACACCAAGGAATTTAAAGTTACTGACCCTCTCCAACACTGATCCTCCAATGAAGGCTGGCTCATAGCCTCTGGTTTCCTCCTCTTGAAGTCAAAAATCAGCTCCTTGGTCTTGCTGACACTGAGTATGAGATTGTTGTTGTGTCACCACTCAGCCAGATTTTCAATCACCCTCCTCATCACCACCTGTAATTCAGCCTATGACAGTGGTATTATCAGCAAACTTGAATATGGATTTGAACTGTCCTTAGCCACACAGTTATAAGTGTAAAGTGAGAAGAGCAGGGGGCTAAGCACACAGCCTTCTGGTGCACTTGTGCTGATGGAGATCGTGGAGGAGATATTGTTGCCAATCCGAACTGACTAGAGTCTGCAAGTGAAGAAATTGAGGATCCAATTGCAGAAGAGGAATCCAAGGTCTTGAAGCTTATTGATTAGTTTTAACGAGATGATGGTATTGAATGCTGAGCTGTAGTTGGTAAACAACATCCGGGATATATGCATCTTTGCTGTCCAGATATTGCATGGTTGAGTGAAGAGCCAATTAGGTGGTATCTGCTGTGGACCACTTGCGCCAGTTGGCAAATTGGAGTGGATCCAAGTCACTGTTTAGGCAGGAGTTGAAATGTTTCATCACCAACCTCTCAAAACACTTCAGCACTGTGGATGTAAGTGTTACTGGATGTTAGTCATTGAGGCAGGTTACCACATTCTTTTTAGGCATCAGAATAAGTGAAATCTGCTTGAAGCAAGTGGTTACTTCAAACTGCAGAAGTAGAGGTTTTAAAGTTCTCAGTGAACACTCCAGCCAGTTGATTAGCACAGGTCTTTAATAATTGGCTAGGTAGCCCATCTGGGCTGGATGCTCTACGTGGGTTCAACTTCCTGAACTCTGCTCGCACATTGGCCTTTGTAATGTTCTCAATATTTTTCCCTCCCTCTGTTTTGCATTTTGTATATGATTAATATTGAACCTAATACCACTAATTTACATTATGTGGTTTAGATTGCACATCTCATTAAGTTTGATTGAAGTGTAATTGGTTAATGTGATCCACAAAATCCCAGATGCATTGCAAGTGGTGCTGTGTTGGAATAGATTTCTGATCATAACAATTTCTAGTGCAAAACCCTGTAGAAAATTTCTTATTCGGATGAGGGGTTATTAGTACTGAAATTTGTAGTTTTGGTGCAGCAGTACACTGCAAAGACACAAAATTACTACAAATTACAAAATAATATATAGTTAAAAAAACAGAATAATGAAGTAGTTTTCATGGGTTCATATAGTAGACTTTTCAGAAATCTGGTGAAAGAGGAGAAGAAGCTGTTTCTAAATCATTGAGTGTGGGCCTTCACACCTTTGTACCACCTCCCCAATGGAAGTAACAAGAAGAGGGCATGTTCTGGAGTGTAGGGATCCTTTGCGATGGATGCCAACTTCTCGAGGATAGGCCTTTGTAGATGTCTTCAACAGTGTGTAGGCTTGTGCCTGAGATATTGCTGGTTGTGCCTATAACCCTTGGCAACCTCTTCCAATCCTGTGTTTTGGAGCCTTTATATCAGGCTGCAATGAAACCAGTCAAGATGCTTTCTATAGAAATTTGCTAGACTCATTGGTGACTTGCCAATTCTCCTCAAACTCCTAACCATAGTATAGCCGCTGGTGTACCTTCTTTGTGATTGCACCAGTGTATTGGACTCAGGAGAGATCGTACAAGAACTTAAGGCTGCTCGCCTTTCCACTACCAACCCCTCAATGGGGACTGATGTATGTTCTCCAGATTTTTCCCTTCCTGAAGTTCTAAGTCAATTCCTTGGTTTTGCTGACGTGGAGTCAGTGTAGTTGTTGCAACACCATGGAAGTAGACAATCTGTCTCAGTCCTATACACCTCTTCATTGTCATCTGAGATTTTACCAACTATCCTGGTGTCGGCTGCGATTTATTAATTGGTGTTTGAGTACCTGAATGTGAGTCATTTCCTGACTGCAAAATTAGGGATAAACATTTTTTGACAATATATGTTTAGAATTCCAATATTCTCCACATCATGAAGTTAGGAGCTGGACCGTGTAACTGAAGACACTTGTAATAGAAGCTGACAGGAAATGTTTTGTTTTCTAAACTGTTGGGTGCCACACACTTGTTCTTGATAAAGGGACTCATTTATCTGTATCATCAGGTTCCCAAGTGAAAGCAATAATTACCTCCATGCATCAGTGACTAAATAGGCATAGTTTGTCTTAGCTTAATGCCTCATTAAGATATCGTATTTTATTTATTCATAAAAAATGTAACTTTCAAATGAAAGATAAAAGTAAATTATTTAGCTCTTTAGTGAAATTAAGACTAGTATACACATAAGTAGATCTAAATCCGTTTACGTTCATCCATGAAAAATCTCTCAATTTATTTCAGCGATCACCAACCCTTTGATGGGAAAAAATGTTCAGGGTTTCAGTATTTAACATATGAATGTATTTCCAGTCCTTCAGAGATAGAGGTCAAAATTCCAATTTCACCATGCTTGCTTTTAAGAAATTCTTCTTTTAAAATAACTTGTACTGTACATTTCATTAATCTCAATCTTCATTATTTAATCTTTTGGATCAAAACCTTATTTTCCAACATTACATACAATGTACATAAGTTTTATCCATCCAATTGGTTATTCCTCTAACAATTTGTTTTCAGCTATTTGTTCTGCTAACAATAATTGCAGTATCTGCAGATTGTGTACAGTTCCAAATGATTTGTATATTGCTGGGTGTCTCCATAATCCTGGGAATGCATTTTATCAGTTCCCAATAATAATCATAGTCCATCCTTTTACCCTTACTCCTACTTCCTAGCCTCCAAATACAAGTGTTTTCATTTCATGTATGAAACTTGCATTTATCCTATCAAGCTCCTGTCTTTTTTTCATATTTTACTATAACAAAGAACAATTGGCAAAACATTCAGCACACCTTAAATTCTTTAATGAAGTTATGTAAGAGGACCAAAGGGTGATATAATAGACAAATAAAAATAATCTACTGCAAAATTAACTACAGACAAATCTCAGAATATCTTTGATAGGGAAGAAATAGCAGAATGAAAATTAAGCTTTAGATCAGCAAACACATAATATTGCTTGAAGACAGAAGGGAAGGAGATCAGTGTTCACTTTGGGAGTTGGAAAAAGAATGTAAAAATCGTGGTGAGGCAATTTTGAGGAATACACAGTCATATAGTTAATAGAGAAAAAAATACAAGAGGACATCATCATTATACTATCCTGCACCAGTGCTCTGTATAATTTGTATATATTGGAATTATTTTCAGTACTCTGAGGATCGTCTAAACTATTTTTTGCATGATTATCTACTTTTCACTTTATTTCTCCAGATTATAAAAGCCTTTGTTAAGAAAAGTTTAGCAACAATATTCCACAGCAGATGAGAAGTAATGTTACTTTTAAATCGAAAAGAGAATTCAGGAGAAAGTTCCATAACCAAAAAGTGGTTACAATGTGGAACTTGCTACCACAAGGTGTATGTGAAGCAAAGGTGCATTAAAAGGAACCTAGATAAGCATATAAGAATAGAATATGTTGCCAAGATTCAATGAGATATGGCGAGAAAAGGCTTGAGTGCAACATACATAATGGGCAGGGTTGTTCAGGTGAATTCCTTCTTTCTGAGCTGTTAATATTATGCAAAGTTCAATCAACATTTTTCTCCTTCATTGTGGTCTTATCTGTATCTATTTATAAGGAACCACATTTCTCTTAACAAGTTTACAGAAAGATGGTTACCACCAAAGTTGACACCTCTTACAAATTTGTTTTCAAATAGCATTTTGCATCTTATCATGACCTTAATAGCATTTGGTTACTAATGACAGACTTGCTTACTTCCTTCATTTCTTCGAATTGCATACAGTAGCCACTTTTATTAGTTACCTGATGTTCATAGTGCTCTGCTGCTGTAGACAATACACTTCAAGGTTTGACATGTTGTGCATTCAAAAATGTTCTTCTGCACACCACTATTGTAATGTGTAATTATTTGCCTTGCTGTCAGCTGAAATTGTCTGACCATTCTCATTTGACCTCTCTCATTAACAAAGAATTTTCACCCACAGAAGTGCCACTCACTGGATGTTTGTCGTTTTTACACCATTCTCAGTAAACTCTGGAGATTGTTGTACTTGGAATTCGCAGGAGATAAGTAGTTTCTGAGATACTATTGCCACCCTGTCTAGCATTCAATAGTCAAAGTCACTTAGATCACATTTCTTCTTCATTCTGATGTTTGGCCCCAGTCAGTCTGGATTGGCAATGACATCTCCAAAGTCTCCATCAGTACAGGTGCACCACAAGACTGTGTGCTTAGCCCCCTGTTCTACTTGCTCTACACTATGGCTGCGTGGCTGAGTACAGCTCCAATGCCATATTCAAGTTTACTGATGACTCACTATCATAGGCTGAATCAAAGGTGGTGACAAATCAGCATGTAGGAAGGAGATTGAAAATTTGTCTGAATGCTGCCAAAACAACAACCTCTTACTCACCGTTAGCAAGATCAAGGAACTGATTATTAACTTCAGGAGGAGGAAAACAAGTCCATGAGCCAGTCCTCATCAGAAAATCAGAGTTGGTGAGGGTTATCAACCTTAAATTCCTTGGTGTTATTATTTCAGAGGACCTATCCTGGGCCCAGCATATAAGTGCAATTCTGAAGAAAACAAGGCAGCACCTCTACTTCCTTAGGAGTTTGTGAACATTTGGCATGACGTCGGAAACTTTGACAAACTTCTCTAGATGTGTGTTGGAGCGTATATTGACTGGTTGCTTCATGGCCTGGTTTGGAAACACCTTGAATGAAAAATACTACAAAAAAAAGTGCATGCAGCCCAATCTATCACAGGTAAAGCCCTCTCCACTATTGAGTACAGCTACACAGAATGCTATTGTAGGAAAGCAGCATACATCATCAGGGACCCTCACCGCTTAGGCCATGCTCTCTTCTCACTGCTGGCATCAGGAAGAAGGTACAGGAGCCTTAGGATTCAGACCATCAGGTTCAGGAACAGTTATTACCCCTCAACCATCAGGCTCTTGAACCAAAGGGTGTAACTTCACTTAACTTCATTTTGCCTCATCATTGAAATGTTTCCACAACCTATGGACTCACTTCCAAGGAGTCTTCATCTCATGTTCTCAATATGTGTTGCTTGCTTGCTTATTTATTTATTGATTGATTGATTGATTGATTGATTGTTTATTTATTTATTTCTTTATTATTTATTTATTTCTTTATGCATTTGCACAGTTTTCCTGGATGGTGTTGAGCTTCATTAGCGTTATTGCAGCTGCAGCCATCTAGGTTAGTAGAGAATATGCTATAACAGATTATCCAAATCGAGGAAACATTTTTGGATAAAAGGAGTTAAGTCGTTCAGTCATTGGATACACAGTGGGAGACACCACAGATGTACCACACAAAGCGCTGTGGGTCAGCAAAGGAAAAGGACTGTTGACATTTGTGGTTAAATCCTTTCATCTGGAATCCACTTGAAGGACTTTGATATGAAGAGTCTCAGCTCAAAACTTTGACTGTCCATTTCACTTCAAAGATGCTGAGCTCCTCCAGTGCTTTGTGTATTGCATAGGATATACAGTTTTTGATATTTATGCGGGTGGTTCCACTTAATTTCTGGTCTCTGGAGAATCTCAGTATGTTGATAATGGAACACCTGACAACGGTGATGTCTTTGACTGTGAGGTTTATGTAATTATTCACTCCCTTCCTGGAGATGGTCAATCCTAGACACTTCTGTGCCTTTACACATATTGTCTACTTGCAATACACTTCCTCTGTAACTGTAACACTATAGTCCGCATTCTGTTTTGCCCTTCCCTTTGTACCACCTTGGCATATTAATAATGATCTGTGTAAATAGCATGCAAAGCGATGTATCTCAGCACATGAAACCAATGACCAATTACGAAGGTTGCTTGTGACTTGACACCACAAGCCTGAATGTTTTCCAGATCTTCCACACGTCGGCATGGGCTCCTTTATTTTCCAAGGAATTGCAAATAGAATCAAACACTTGCCTCTTTTTTCTTTTGTGAATTTCCTCCTGTGACATTTGTTGTTTCTGTAGGTCTATTGGTGGAGGAAAGATCTGAATAAATTAATTACTCCAGAATCCTTATTTTCTTGAGCATCATTCATGATCAAAATAGCCTTGTGGCAGTTTCAAATGCAATATTTTACTGCAGATTACTGAATATGAGGAAGCATTTCCATGAATGTTTATATTTCCCCTATGTTATTAAGTGGAAGCCATTTGAACCACTGAATCCTTACTGGCTTTCAGAGTAATTCCACAAATCCCTTTCTCCCACATATTTCCCTCTAATGTGTTTTCTCACACATGCCTATTAACTCTGATGCTAACCCCAGCTAACAATGATGCAAAGTTTTTTGTCCCGATTAACCTGTCAGCCACCATATCATTGAGATATCCAATGACATTGACTCAACCAGCAGAAACCCATTGGTTTCACATGGAGAATTAATGACAGCATTGATGACTTTTTTTGGTCAGGTGCGTGGATAGGTGGAGGGGCAGGTAGCAGTGGATGAAGGTGTGAGTCTGCAGAAGGAGTTAGACAGATTGGGAGAATGGGAAAAGTGTGGCAGATTGAATACAGCATAGGAACAAGTATTGCCATGTACTTTGGTAGAAGGAATAGAGGCATTGACTATTTTCGAAGTAAGGAGTGAATTCAGAAATCAGATGTGAAAAGGGACTTGTGAGTCCTAGTGCAGGATCTCCAAAAAGTTAATTTGTAGGTTGATTCATTAGGAAGGAAGGCAAATGCAATGCTAGCATTCATTTCAAGAGGATTAGAATATGAAAGCAAGGATGTAATACTGAGGATTTATGGGACATTTGTCAGATAACATTTGGAGTATTGTGAACAGTTTTGGGCCCGTATCTAAGGAAGAATGTGCTAACATTGGAGAGGGTCCAGAGGAGGTTCACCAGAATGATCCCAGGAATGAAAGAGTTAATGTATGAAGACAATTTGATAACTCTGGTCTTGTACTTGCTGGAGTTTAGAAGAATAAGGGGTCATCTTATTGAAAGATAGTGAATATTGAAAGGCCTGGATAGATTGGACATGGAGAGGATGTTTCCAGTAGTGGGAGAGTCTAGGACCTGGGGGCATAGCCTCAGAATAGGACTATGTTCCTTTAGAATAGAGACATGGAGGAATTTCTTTATCCAGAGGGTGGTGAATCAAGGAATGCATTTTCATAGATGGCAGTGGAAGCCAGGTATTGGGTATATTTAGTGTGGAGGTTGAAAGGTTCGTGATTAGTAAGGGCATCAAAGGTTACAGGGAGAAGACAAGAAAATGGAGTTGAGAGGGAACATAAATTAGCCATGAACATATGGTGGGCAGTCTCAATGGGCTGAATGACCTAATTATGCTCCTATATCTTATGGTCATATGGCGAACGTTCAAATTCCGAATGCAGAATACTGGAGGGAATGATTGAAGCTGGGTTGCGGGTGTACCACTTTGTTACATATAACAAAGTACTCTTTGCTTTTATATATTGAAAACTGTTTTAATATTTTGATTTGCTAAGGTAAGAATATCTTACTTTAAATCAGTTGATGTAATAACCGATAGACAACACTAGATACAATTTGTTTAATGACAAAGTTTTAGTAATACTTTAAATAAAATTGCAGTAATGTGTCTCATGTGAACCTCTCAAAATTCAAAGCAAATTTATTATCAGAGTACATATAATGCACTGTATACTACCTTGAGATTAATTTTTTAGGCATTAACAGTAGACAAACACAATAGAATCAAAGAAAAACTGCACAGATGGAGAAACATCCAATGTGCAAAAGACAACAAATTATGCAAATCCAAAACAAAACCAATAAATATATACATAACAAATATTGGGAACAAGTTGTAGAGTCCTTGAAGTAAGTCCATAGGTTGGGGAATCAGTTCAGTGTTAAGGTAAGTGAAGTTATCCACTCTGATTCAGGAGCCTGATGGTTGACGGGTAATAACTGTTCCTGAACCTGGTGGTGTGGGACCTAAGGCTCCTGTGCCTCCTTCCTGATTGCAGTAGTGAGAAGACAGCATGCCCTTAGTGGTGTGGATCCTTGATGGAGGCTGGTGGCCAAACATTTTAATTCAGATCCCATGTCGATCCATGGCGTCCTCTTGTGCCAAGATAAGGCCACATCTTATATTCTGGGTAGCCTCCAACCTGATGGCATAAATATCAATTTCTCCTTCCAGTGAATAAATTTCCCCCACCCCCTTCCTCTATTTCCTACTTTTACTTCACCTCACCTTCCAATTACTTCCACCTGGTTCCCTCCTCCTTCCCTTTCTCCTATTGTCCACTTTCCTCTCCTATGAAATTCTTTCTTCTCCAGCCATTGACCTTCCCCACCCACCTGGCTTCATCCTTCACCTTCCAGCTAGCTTCTTTCCCCTCACTTCTCCTTTTATTCTTGCATCTTCCCCTTTCCTTCTCAGTCCTGGAGAAGGGTTTGGTCTGAAACATCAACTGTTTACTCTGTTCCATAGATGCTACCTTACCTGCTGAGTTTCTCCAGCATTTTGTGTGTGTTGCTTTGGATTTCCAGCATCTGCAGACTTTCTCATGTTTGTGAGCCTGATAGATGCTGCTTTCTGGCAACAGAGCTCCTTGTAGATGTGCTCAGTGATGGGGAGGGCTGTATCTGTGATGAACTGGGTGGTATCCATTACATATTGTAAGTTTTTCAAGGACATTGGTGTTCTGGGCTGTGATGCAACCAGTCAGCATACTTAGTGTTGAACGAGATCAGGAAATGAGAGTAAAAATTGGTTTATTTCTTACTTAGAGGTGAGAAAATATATGGTTCAAATTAAGCAGATTGTTAAAATAGATGAGTGTTAAAATGTGAGATGGTGGTTGAATGTGCTCTCTTAAAGGTGTGACTTCAATGTTATTATACACTTCCTTTACATATATATGTGAGCCACTATGATAAATTCTCTGAGATGTCAACACACAGGAACTTGAAAGTGGTTACCCTTTCCACCAGATCCTTCAATGAGGACTGGTGCTAATTTGCATGACCTCCCCTTCCTAAAGTCCACAAATAGCTCCTTGGCTGATGTTGACTGCAGGACTGTCATGACACCACTCAACCAGCTGAACTATCCTATGAATTTACCATATGAACTCATGAGGATGCTTGTCTATTTTTCCTACTTTACAAAAGTGACCATGTTTCATAAGTGCTTCACTGCTTGTAAGAGTGCGTTGGGAATTCTATGGTTGTGAAAGTCACTGTAAATATTTTTCTTGTCTCATTGTCCTCTCACCTTCATGCTGCAAGTGCTGTAGATTAAGACTGCAATTGCAAATACAGTCCTTGGCCCAGATGACATAATGAGAAAGGAACTCATCCAGTCAATTTGGATAAAATTATTCCTCTTGAGTCCAGTAGTGGCAATACTAAGTTGGCAGAGTCAGTGGAATGCACATTATCTATTATTAATTTAAACCCTTTTCCTATCACAGGATGAAATGAGACTAAAGAAAATTCTCAGAACCTCTTTCCCAGAACTGGATCCTCAAATGTTAACTTAGTTGGCAAATAGATGTCAATAAATAATTCATTCATGATAAAATAAGATAGTGACTTTCTGGTGTTGCTAATTGTGAGTCAGAGGATGTTCTCTTTTACCAGAACATCAGTATCAAACCATGACCATATATTATAAATCTTTAACTTAATGTAAGAATGCCCAAAGTAACATTTAAAGTACAGGAAATGCTGTTCTTGCATGGGAACAATAAGCTAGCAGACTTGTCGATATTCTTCCTCAGCTCTTACCCTATCCCAAATTCTGAAGAAAAGCTGATTCCAATGACAGGGAAGCACCATATTCCAGAGTGGCTCCTTTATCAATGTCTAAACTGGCTCAAGTGTCAAACAGTGTCATGAAACACCCTCCATTTCTATTTCTATAAGTGTCTGGTGATTTCCCAGATCCTTCATAATTGATAAAGTCTTCAAAAGGTAGAGTTTGAGACATTTACTTCAAGCCAATTACTCTCAGGTAGTTCTCAGATGTCAGAGTGCTGTGTTACAAGAATCACCCTTGCAATAATGATCAGGGAGGCACAGAGAGAATCTGTAATTACTGGTAAGTACCGTTATTGTCTCAACAGAAGAAAATGTGAACTTACACATCGAAATACCTTTGTTTTCCTGACCTTCCATGAACAGTCCAAGAATAGAAAATACAATACCAGTTAAACAGGAGTTTCTGCTGCTGTTCCCTGCAGTCCCGTTTTGAGAAGCAGTCTCCTGATCTATACTGGGTCTCACCAATATACAGGAGGCCATACTGAGAACACCAAACACAGTATATGACCCCCAACAGACTCACAGGTGATGTGTCACCTCACCTGGAAGGACTGTTTGGGACCCTGAGTAGTAGTGAGGGAGGAGGTCCAGGGGCAGGTGTAGCACTTACTCCTCTTGCAAGGATAAGTGCCAGGAGGGAGATTAGTGGGGAGGAATGAATGGATAAAGGGGTCACATAGGAAGCGATCCCTACGGAAAGCAGAAAGTGGGGTGAGGGAGTGATGTGCTTGGTGGTGGGATCTGGTTGAAGATAACAGAATTTATGGAGGATTATATGCTGGATGTGAAGGCTGGCAGAGTGGTAGGTGAGGATAAGAGGAACCCTATCCCTGGTGGGGTGGTGGGAGGATGGGGTGAGGGCAGACGTGCACAAAATTGAAGAGATGTGGTTGAGGGCAGCTTTGACGGTGGTGGAAGGGAAGCCCCTTACTTTGAAAAAGGACATCTCCTTCATTCTAGAATGAAAAGCCTCATCCCCAGAGCAGATGCAGCAGGGTCGGAGGAATTGAGAGATGGAGATGGCATTTTTACAAGTAACAGGGTGAGAAGAGGTATATAGTCCAGATAGCTGTGAGAGTCAGTGGGTTTATAAGAGAGATAAATAGATAAAGCCGTCTCCAGAGACTGAGGCAGAGAGATAGAGAAAGGGGTGGGAGGTGACAGAAATGGACAAGGTGGAAGATGGAGGCAAGTTGATGAAGTCGACAAGATCTGCATGGGTGCAGGAAGCAGCACCCATGCTGTCATCAATCTGGATTGGTGGGGGGGCACGCAGCAACTATGGGAAACAGTAAACAGTTGATGTTTTGGGCCGAGACCCTTCATCAGGAATCAGGTTTCCCAGTTTCTCTGTGCACTGATGACTGCATGGGTGCTGCTTCCTGCACCCATGAGATCTTGTCGACTTCATCAACTTGCCTCCATCTTGACGTTCTTCAGGTGTTAGTGAATAAGGTTAGTAGAGGGATAATAGAATGAGCAAGTTAAAAATTAGAAAGTAAAATGATACAGATACTGAAAATCAGGAGAGACGTGTACATGATGTTTCAGGAGCAGTTTCATCAAGGCTCGAAGTATTTTCTGTGAGTTATTTTTAAACACAAATTATTTTGCAATAAAGGTCAGTGTACCCTTTGTCTTCCTGTTTGCTTGCTCTCCTTACGTGTTAATTTTCTGTGGTCTATGCTTGAAAAAGGTGATGTCCCACTGATTATCAAAACCTGATAATTTCTGATCTTTTAAAAATATATACCTGTTTTCTTACATTATATTCAATCTGCAGTGTACTTGCCTATTCAATTGGCTCTCTCCATCCCCCGGAAACCAGGATGGTTTGGTTTGAGCATATGGAAATAACTTCTGGTTTTAGCCAAGCCACAGGTCACGCAGTCGTTAAAGTTATTCCAGTTTCCCCAGCACACTTTTCCATAGAAGATGGGATATAATCTTGCCTCTTTGCAGTGCTTTGTAGCTGCTGATGTTAATTTTTCTTCACGTTGGCTTACAAAGGGTGTCAGTGGTATATTTAACTGATGTGCTTGCAAATTCTGAATAGATGCCAAGGTGTGAAAGCTGGGCAAGGCTTGCAGCAGTTCTGTGTGTGAGATTTTGGTGGAGCAGAGCATTAGTTACACGATTGATAGAGGTTCTTCTTCTGACGGGGTCTGGTGTCAATTGCTCCATTTGCTCCAATTGCAGTGTGTGAAATTAGTGTTGTATTTGCTCAAATATGGCATTTCAGGATGTGTACATTAACTCTGACTATTTGGGTGATATACGTAATTGGAAAAATTGAGGCACTTTATCTAGGTTCTTGGAACTTGTATCCTATCATTTTACCACTTCTTTCCACTGTCTCCATAGGGGTAACTGTTGAACATCCCACATAACCCCAACCCTTTCCCTTCTAATGTACAACCCATCAAGCAGGTCTTCAGTATAGCATTAGAAAACCGTGGAACATGAAGCTCCCGTGCCATTGTCAAACGTTTTTTGGTCACAATGCATTCCAAAATATCATTGGATGCTGGGGGAAGGATCTGACAGAATTCTACAGAAACATGAGAGGCATACATCGGTTGGTGGTCTGAATCATTTTCCCAGGGTTGAAGTGTCAAGTATTGGAAGACATGCACTTCAGGAGAGAGGGGAAAGTTTAAAGGAGATCTGCAGGGTAAATTTTTTTACAAGTATGGTAGTGCCTGGAAAGGACTGCAATGGGAAGTTTAGGAGGCTGTAGATAGTTGCATGAATATGCAGGGCATAGAGGGATATGTATTGTGTATAGGCAGAAGAGAATTAGTTTAATTCGGCATTGTGTTCAGTGCAGAAACTGTGGGCCAAGGAGCCTGTTGCTGTGCCTTACTGTTCAAATTTCTTGTATTCTAACAACTTCTGCAGCCACTACATACTTCCCTTTTTAAAGCTGCGGACTGGGTTTAGCTGCAAAGAGAAACACATCTGATGTTGGATTCTTCTCCTTCGGCATTCTGTCAGGATTAAACATGACCTTGGATTCACTGCTGAGGTGATAAGCTAATAAGCAGTGTAGATAGAGCTGGTTCATATTTAATCATACAAAATTCTCGATCAGAGCCACGCTATGGCAGCAATGAAGATGAGGAGGCTGGAATGTAGGGTTGCAGTTATAAAGAAAAAAAATGGATAAGCTGGCTTTATTCTCATGGAATGGAGGAGATTGTCAGGTGACTTTACCGGTTTATACAATTAATAGAGGCATAGATCATTACAGTCTCTTTCCCCAGGCCCCAGGGCAATGGTGACAATGAGTAGAGGGCATTTGTTTAAGGTGAGAAAGAAAACTTTAAAGGAGATCTGAGGGGCAAGTTTTTCCACACAGCTTGTCAAAATCTGGAAGGAGCTGCCAGTGGAGGTAGGAGAAGCAAATGCATTTTACAATGTTTAAAAGGCATTTTGTCAGGATTTTAGAGGGTAGGGTAAAGAGAAATAGGGATCTAATGCAGGGATTAGTGTAGACAATCATACCGGTTGCTGGGCATCCTGAGCATTATTGTGCTGTGTGTTTCTATGATTCTGTGAAGCAATTCACAGTTTATTAATTGGGATCAATAATGATGGTTTGGTCAGGCATTGCAAACCCCAAACCGGCTCTTAAGGCTGACCCCTTTTTATTCAAGGAGTACACATGAAGGCCTAGTGCCAAAGAGTCATCTGAGTATGAGGAAGCTTGTAAATATATATATGCTTTAATTATAATCCAGATGAATTAAATTATGTTTGCAGTGTTTGAATATATCAGGCTAAACAGATTGATACAATCTAAGCAAAAGCATTAGCCTAGTATAGTTTACCTATAATTTAATCTGGTACTGTGATTTACAAGACACAATGCTGGGGTTCTGTTTTTACAATCCCCTGTTATTACTGCACAGTGGAATCATACCTGTGAAACTTAGCAGGACATGTTATCACTACATCTAAATCTACTATTAGGGTACTATGACATCAATTTTGGGGCCATGAAGGATACAGAATACATATCACTGGCAAAAATCAGTGTACAATTACAGTGTGGCTTCTTAATGAGAATAATCATATTAAGGGAGTGATCTGCATCCTTTAGAAAGCACAGGCATATGAGGATTGATCAACTGCGGATGAACCAAAGCATTGTATTTTATTGAATTGTTTTAAAAAGCCAATATATGATGCCAATAGATCTTGAACAAAATCATTTATCTGAAAGGAAAACAATTTGTTGTCTTAGAAAGCTGACTCATATTCCCTCAGTGTAATTCCAAGTCGACATTACTTATTTAATGACAAACTGTTCAAGGTTAAAGTTTAACTTTTGGTCATATGCACAACGTGGCAAAGTTTAATAAATAATATTATATATATGTTTGTCATAACTTTGCTACTTATTTTAATTGATTGCAATATTTCATTGGTATTTTTTCAATTCTGTTCTGTTGTGGTTGCAGCATTTCCATTCTTCGTAACCTGAGTTTAATATTCAGCTTAGCCTTTTAAGTTTGGAACTGTTAGAGATAGTAAGTATTATTTTGTTCATCAGTTTGCTGAAAATACTAAAGTTCTTCGCAGCATTTCCACATTAAAGTTTAAAAATTGATAATTCCTTAGTATTGTGGACTTGCAGGCATTGAGCCTGTGACTAACCTAGTAGACTTTAAGAGACTCACAGAACTAGGCTTCGGCTATTGGGCCTCAACTTCTGGACTTTTAATCAACCTTTGGGCTTTAATCTTCAGTATCAATGCCAGGGGTCATAGATGATGACTTTTGAGGACTCTGGATGAAGACCCTGAACTCCAGGCCCCGACTTTCAGACTGACTATGATGGGACACCAAATATTACGCCTCAAACTCTGGTCTCACCATTTTGCGTACAGAGAGGCCCTCATGCCTCTTGCCCGCATGGAACTCTAACCCTAGAATAAGCTGGTGACTTGTGGACCTGGGGCACCACCAGCCCTCATACTCACTGGTTTGCGGCCTGACATCCGACCCTGGATATCCTTTGTCTCAAATCCATGTTGCTGGCCCTTGAACGCAGAGCAGAGGCCTAGACTCCAGCCTGAGCTCTAACTTCCCCACATCCCTGCTTCTGAACCCTAATCTGATTCCTAAATTCCTTCTCTGTCCCCAAACCATCCCTATGAATCTAAATAAAAAAAACTAAGTCTGAGCCACAACGTCGACAGAGATCATAGCTTGGTGCAATCTTGACTCATCGCTAAACTGACAATGCATTTGCACTCTAGCTTTCTATTATATATTATATCCTTACACCATAGTACTCATCCAAAATTATTCAATGTTCAACCTTGAGAAATGTCGGTTTGTGTCACTTTTAAATGTCTGATTCATGATTGGCATTTAACTATTTGGAATAGCTGGTTAAGATAGTGTTGGGCTCTAGTCAAGATGGCACTGGGGAATCATGGCAATCTTCTGCTGGCTACATACAATACCTCTAAATGTGCCTCTTTTGAATGACTGTCACTGTAATTCTCAGCATGTACTTTTCCTTTAAGCAATGTACTTTTAAATTGACAATCATCTACACATTTCATGATCTTATGAGGACTCAGTGAACTTAACTCTTAAGCAAGGCGATATGGCAGATGAAGCTTCACGGCTGGAAGAAAAGCTGGGGGGGGGGGCTCCAAGTTAGGCTGAAACATGGAGGGGTTTGACCCCCTCGACCCAGCATCTTGTTAGCAAATGTACAATTGCGGGACATAAAACTGAGGACTTGTGTGCAACTTTGAAGTATTGGAGGGAAAAACAAAGTACCTGGCCAAGTACTAAAGACCAGTGAAGATCAGCTGGGTGGAGTGTTCAGTGAGATCATTCACCTCTCACTCTGGCAGCCTGAGTACCTACCTGCTTCAACCAGACTTCACATCTACCAGCCTCAATGATAATTGTCTAGTAACACTTACATCCACAGTGATGAATTGTTTTGAGAATTTAGAGATGAAACATATCAACTCCTGCCTGAAAAGTGACTTGGACCCAGCTCTTTTACCTACAGGAGCAACAGGTCTACAGCAGATAACATCTTGTTGGCTCTAGACTCAACCCTGGAACATCTGGACAACAAAGATGCATATATCAGGATACTCTTTATTGACTACAGCTTAGCATACAATACCATCATTCCTTCAAAACTAATCAATAAGCTTCAAGACATTGAATTCATTACACTCTTATGCAATTGGATCCTCGATTTCCCCATTTCCAGACCCCAGACAATTTGGATTGGCAACAATATCTCCTCCACAATCTCTATCAGTACAGGTGCACCACAAGGCTGTGTGTTTAGCCCCTGCTCTACTCACTTTACACTTGTGACTGTGTGGCTAAACACAGTTTATACAAACAACCCCAACGCATACCGGGCAGAGCCCTGCCCCCACCTCGGTTACTCAGACCACATCTCTGTTATGCTAATCCCAGCATACAGACCACTCCTCAGGCGCTCCAGACCAGTTCAGAAGCAGGTGAAAACCTGGCCAGCAGGAGCCATCTCTGCTCTTCAAGACTGCTTTGAGCACACTGACTGGCACATGTTCAGGGAGGCTGCAACCGATGGCAACTACCAACTTAGAGGAGGACACAGCATCAGTGACCAGCTACATCAGCAAGTGCATTGATGATGTTACTCTGTCCAAGACCATCACTATACGCGCTAACCGGAAGCCATGGATGACCGCAGAGGTGTGTGCGCTGCTGAGGTCCCACGACTCAGCCTTCAGAGCAGACGACAAGGCAGCTTTATCAACAGTGAGGGCCAAACTGTCCCAGGCCATCAGAGGAGCAAAGCGTGCACACGCCCAGCTAATCCACAGCCACTTCCAGGACAGCGGCGACACGCGGTGCATGTGGAAGGGCATCCAGGACATCACCAATTACAAGACAGCATCACCTGACCGTGCGGGTGATGCCTCCCTCCCAGATGCGCTGAATAACTTCTACTCCCAGTTTGAGGTGGAAAATGGCATGGCGGCAAGGAAGTCCACCCCTCCTACAAATGACCAGGTGCTGTGTCTCTCCGTGGCTGATGTGAGAAGAACCCTGTGCAGGGTCAACCCTTGGAAGGCTGCTGGACCAGACAACATCCCTGGTAGAGTGCTCAGAGGATGTGCAGACCAGCTAGCAGATGTTCTCACTGACATCTTCAACATCTCCCTGAGCAGCGCCACCATTCCAAAGTGCTTCAAGGCCGACACCATCGTCCCCGTGCCGAAGAAATCTTCAGTGTCCTGCCTCAATGACTACCTTACATCCTTTTACCTTACATCCTTCATCATGAAGTGTTTCAAGAGGCTCGTCATGAGACATATCACGACCCTGCTGCCTCCCTCACTGGACCCCCTGCTGTTTGCGTACCATCCCAACTGCTCAACAGATGACACCATTGGCACCACCATCCACCTGGCAGTAACCGACCTGGACAAAAAAGACACATACGTTCGGATGCTGTTCATAGACTTCAGATTCAACACAATCATCCTTCAGAAACTAATTGGAAAGCTGAGCCTACTGGGCCTGAACACCTCCATCTGCAACTGGATCCTAGACTTTTTACTATGTTCTGTACCAGCAGTTATGGTCGAAATGACAATAAAAGTGACTTGACTTGACTTCTTCAAGAACATGCCACTGCAGTTCCTCATCTTGTGCATGTGCAGCTCCAGCGAAACTCAATTCTGCTGGTGTTCCTGGGAGCGAACACTGGAGAGCAATGCCAATGAGAGGGGCCAGCTCCCAATCCTGTAGAGAACTCGGCAGCACACAGCCAGCCCCAGCGTTCCTTTACTGGCCGGCCGCAACAGACAACCCCAAGGCATGAAGGGCTTCTCCGCACAAAAACCCAGGGCAACGCTCCCCCACCATCGGCCTCACCAAGCAACCGGTGAATCGGACTCACAGTATTCTACATTACCAATGTCCATCAGGGTCTTTCAATCACAATAAAATTGTCCAAGACTGTCACCTGCACTGTCTGTTGAACCACACTCCATACTCCGCCTCTGATGCCTTCTTCCCTTGGTGGCTGAAACAGGCTGTAAAATGGAGTGCAACAAGTCCAGCTTCATTGCTATCCAGTAATTCACTAGTGGGTAGACCTGCAGTATCTGATGTTCTTAACAACCAGCAGTGTCTTGCGATCATAAAAAAAGACATAAAAGGTGAACAATCACACCTTTGCTTGGATCCAGAGAGACTGCTGCATCCAAACGCACCACCACCATGCCTTACACAGACAAGAGATGATCTGCAGGTGCTGGAAATCCAAGCTACACACACAAAAAGCTGGAGGAACTCAGCAAGCCAGGCAGTATCTATGGATAAATGTAAACAGTCGACATTTTGGGTTGAGACCCTTCATCAAGACTCATCTTACCTTATATATTTTAATAAATAATTACAGATTATTGCTGCATTTCAGAACTTCTATCTTTCCTCCAAGAATATCTCACAGTTATTTATTGGTGATAACCATTACACAATTCTATATATCTCACCCAAAAAATAAAAGCACGCATGCAGGAGATAGCTTTAACTGGTGTATGCACATTGCACAGAGAGAGAGAGAAAACAATGTGCATGTGTAAACAACAGATCCATATGTAATGCTAAGGCGAGAAGTCATTGCTCTAAAAGAAATAGATCCATACTTTACACTTCCTCCCCAGTTAGATTAATGCAACTTGAAATTGTGTAGGTACAAAACATTTAATTTCCCTTTCATTAACCCATATTCCAGATAAACATGCTTTCACAATAACAGTCCATAACTATCTTCACCCTTCTAAAGGTTCAGTCTTTCAGGTGGTGCTTTGCTTCTTAAAGGATAGCGCCATTGGGCCTGTGGAGTGGCATCAGGTTTGGCAGGTGTCTTGTCAATGACAATGTGTTGTTGCACTTCTGGATCTGTGGAGTGGCATTAGGTTTGGTAGGTGTCTTGTCTAATACAACATTCTTGGTTCCTGGTGTCATGTTGCTGTCAGTGACATCATCCCTGAGAGGCAAGTCTGGTGACTGTAATGTGTCCATCTTGTTGGATGTGGTCGACGCAGGCATTTTCTTCGGTTGAGCAGTCAGTAGCTGGTCCACATGATGTCTCCAAGTCTGAGATCCAACATCCACTGTGTACATCAGTGGTGCAGTTCTTGTAGCTATCCTACTGGGTGTTCACTTATCTTCTCAGTAGTCATGCCTTAGAATATCCTGTCCAATCTTAAAATTCCTTGTTGCTTCACTTGGCAAGTGGCAGAACTGATTATTCTGAACTTCCCTTTGGAGGTCTGGTTTAAGGAGGTCTATAAGAGATCTCAGATTCCTGTTCATGAACAGCATTGCAGGTGTTTGATTTGTCATTAAATGAACAGAGTTCCGATACACAAAAGGAAGATGTCCACCTTGTGCTGTAGAAGAATGCCCTCCTTGTCCATCGCTTTAGTGGGCTGGGAGGTTTTGATAAACCTTTCAGCTAACCCTTTCGTTGCTCTGTGGTGAGTATCTGACTTGAAATGTCTAATGTCATTTTTCTTCATGAACAGTCAGAATTCTTTTGACATGTATTGTGTCTGTTGTCACTCACAATTTGTTCTGGTAAGCCATTTCTGGTGAAGATAATTCTCAGAGCGGAGACAATCTTTGCTGAGATGGTTGACTTCATTGGTATAACCTTCGGCTACTTGGTATGTTAGAAAGCAGTCTGTTGTGGTCAGCCTCCAGAATTATTGACAAACCTGACCCTGTATCCAGTTCCATTTTCAGTTTTACACCAGGTACATCTATTGTGATCCAGATGAATTTGTAATCTACATCAGTTATACTAGGCAGATCTAGGCATGACAGTTCACCTTTGTCAGACTCTATGTTGTCTGATTCCATTTTACATTTGGTAACTTTATGCATTTGCTTAGTTTTGTGTTTAAGACTTTTCACTGTGTTGTGCTTTTTGTCTGCCTTGCACACTCTCTTTATTTGACCTGGTCTGGAAGACTTTCTACACACTTTTTCCTTGAATCAACAGTGATGGGCATATGGAAGGAATTGCCACATTGATAACATTTTTGGCTTTTTGCACCATTCAGGGACATTTTGTGCATTTCACCTTCTAACCTCCTTTTCTGTAGATCTGCTGCATCCTTTGAATTGAATTGAATTGACTTTATTACTTATATCCTTCCTATACATGAGGAGTAAAATTCTTTTCATTCCATCACTATCTAAATGTGCAATGCGCAATTTATAGTAATTTATGATAAATAGTATGTACAACTGGACAGCAATATACTGTAACAGAAATGCAGTTGTGTCAGCATGAATTAATCAGTCTGATGGCCTGGTGGAAGAAGCTGTCCTGGAGTCTGTTGGTCCTGGCTTTAATGCTGCAGTACCGTTTCCTGGATGGTAGCAGCTGGAACAGTTTGTGGTTGGGGTGACTCGTGTCCCCAATAATCCATCAGGCCCTTTTTATATACCTGTCTTTGTAAATGTCCTAAGTAGTGGGAAGTTCACATCTACAGATGTGTTGGGCTGCCAATACCATTCCTTGCAGAGTCATGTGATTGAGGGACGTACAGTTCCCATACCAGGCAGTGATGCAGCCTATCAGAGTTCTCTCAATTTTGCCCCTATAGAAAGTTCTGCAGTCTCTAATGATATTGCAATGGTTTAAGGTTGGGCCTCTTTTGAATGCCTTGACTATGCATGCCACATACAAACATGTCCTTTAATGGGTCAGAAAATCCATCTCTGAAGTCACAGTACTGGGAAAGTTTGCTCAGTTCTGCAATGTATTCAGAAATGCTTTCATCTTTTGACTGGTTCCTTTTGTAAACTCTAAAGCACTCAGCTATTGCAAGTGAGTTTGTAAAATTTCATTGATTGTCTTGCTTGTTGACTTTGCAGAGGTTACTAAGATGTGTAAGAGACTGTACATTTTAGCACGTATTAAGCTAACGAGCAAGGGGGCTTCTTTTGCTCCTCCCCATTGTTTGCGTTACAATACAGTTCAACCCTCTCTATATATGACCCCCAGCATTCATCAGCTTCAAATTTGTCAACTTTCCCAAATAAAGCCATTGCCACATTATTTTCACTTGAAATTCAGCTCATCTTTCACTGTTACTGATGCGTTCTCGTGCTGTTTAACTTTTGCTGTTTTATCCTGTAAATGTTGGTGCAGTTTGTGACATTCTCTGACATTCAGGTTCAGATTCGTCTCCAACTTGTGTCCGTGCACCATTACATATCAATGAAATAAAGCATGCAGGCATGAAATGGCTTTAACTGATGTATTCACACTGCACCTAGAGAAAGAGAACAATATGTGTGCATAGACAACAGTGCATGTGCGGACAACAGATCAATACATAATGATATAGGAGAGGGGTCATTGGTCTAAGAGAAATAGATCCATGCATTACAACAGGTCCACGAACTTGCATTAGAAATGTGAAAGAGAAAACAAGTCAGTTTTAGGAAGCAGAGAAGGTGGTGGAGCCACTTAGGCAGAACAAACAGAATGTCCCTGATAGATTGGGAACAGATGACCTAATATGGTACTGAAATCATATTCAAGATCAGATGAAGTGTAATGTGTTGCTCATGGTAAGGCTGTAGTACATGCTCAGCAGACCTACCATACACAAAATGGAAAAAGAAAAAATGAATATGTGAGATAAAATGAAAATGACAAGTGGAAATGGCTACTTTTGATATGACAGAAGGTAAGTGAGCACAGTTGGAGAACTGAGCATTGAATTTTGCAACCTCCAACAGGCCCATCTGGAAGACTGGATCTTGTTCCTCAAGTTTGTGGTGGGTCTTCTAAATAGAAATTATTAGGTAACTTGCTATTTCATTCTGGCTGTATCAGAATTCTCCATTTCTGCCTCTCATCGTTTTGTCTCAGTTTTCTTTTTCTGAATAGTCTGGCTTGTTGGATATGTCCCAAGCCTTATCATTAGCTGCAGACAAAGAAGCTTAATCTGATCTTGAATGCTACTGCACATTAAGTCACTTGGCTTCATCCCATCAGCAATATCAACTTCTCTGCTGTCTAAAATTAACTTGTATTCTCACTTTCCAACTTCTAATGAAGGGTCCTGGACCTAAAACATTAATTATTTCTCTTTTCACAGAGAAGGTCTGACCAGCTGAGTACTTCCAGTGCAACTTACAAAGTTATATTCTCATGAAGGGTCTTGGCCCAAAACATCAACGGTTTTATGTAGACATAGAAGTCTACAGTACATTACAGGTCCTTCGGCCCACAATGTTGTGCCGATCTTCAAACCCTGCCTCCTATATAACCCCCCACCTTAAATTCCTCCATATACCTGTCTAGTAGTCTCTTAAACTTCACTAGTGTAAATTTCTAACGTGAAACTCGTTTCATCAAGGTGGATCCCGTTTTGACAGGTCAAGAGCACCCTCACAGAAATTCACCCATATTCTTGTTTACGTTGTTTTCTTGTTGTTTCTGCAATATTGTTCTTTGAAAGTCTTTCAGTGCCGTTAACCTTGAAGCAGTAATTTACTTTATTGCAGATCAGATTAATTGCTATAACCGCAGGACAGCTAATGCTCAGCGAAACAAAAGGTACAAACTTGGATTGTTTGAAAGTGAAAGCACGATGAACAATAGAAGAAAGGGAACATTTGTTCAATTTTATAGACTTTGTGAATGATTGTAGGTTTTCAAGGCCTTTTAAGCTAGTATACACATCTAACTCTTGCAGTAATGATCAGCTCCAGTATGAGTGGATGTACATTGAGAAAACATCAGAAAGCTTTTTAGCATCAATACCAAGTCTGTTGAAGTGCTTCCTTATTAACATCCACTAGAGGGGAAAACCCAGCAAACTTAAGTCACTGTCCACAGCAAAAGGAATAAAATGCTTATAAGTGCTGGCTGAATTGAATTGTAAATAGCAATGATGCAACATCGTTATTTTCATGATGCAACGAGGAGGATTCAATTCTGATAAGTAATCTTGATCTATAAGGAGGCAAATGTATTGTTGTTGGCCCACCTCACCTTTTAAATCTGTCACATGGTTCTTTTTCATTGCTTCTTGGCAGTAGTGCTGAGTTCAAAACTCAGCATGAGCATTATGGCTACTTTTTGATTGACAACAAAGAAAAATGTAAGCATTCTGACTTTCAGTATGCTTACTTTACAATCTGGCTTTAAGCATCTTTGACAGATATGTTAAAGATAACCATATTGGCCACCAGCCTACTCACTGTATGTTATTTGGAAAATCAGAATACACAAATACTGGGGACAGATAAGAACACAAACAGTATTTTTGAAACCTACAACTAACATTCATACACATACAGAATCCACTGGTGGTTCACTCCTTTAGCTTTGCATAAACAAAGGCCTTGAATTTGACCTTCCACAGTGAGCCATTCTAGGAGTAACACACACAAGGTCTATAAATAACCTTGCATTTTGAATCATCATTGACCTCATTTTCATGGGATGTCTGCTGATTTATTAGAATGCCTCAGTAACCTTGCCCTCTAACATTTATTGCATTGATAGTCATAAATCATAGTGACTACAATGGAGAGGTGACAGATATCACAAGATGGACTGATTGACTCTTCTCAGACATTATCAATTAGCACACAACATGAAGAAATTTCACTATTACTGTCAAGAGCTGAGTTTAATTTTTTTGTTTTGGAATGTCAACATCTATGTTAGTTGTTGAGTTGCTGGTCTTGGTTATGCTTAATGTGTCAAATGGTTGCTTTTTATGCAATGGTGTTCTGGTGTATGTTTTTAACATTGAGCTTACTTTATGTCACCCTTTAATAAGCTTTTAACTTGAATTAATGCTTCTCTCAAAAAGGCAAGTATTATAATATTTATTCTGCAGTTGATTATTAAAATGACAACATAGACTTAACCTTTGATTTTTATTATCACTTTTCATGAACATTTCTCCTTTACTTACCATTTCCCCAAGTATGAAGATTCTCAATGCTCCAAGCAAAAAATCATGAACTAGAATTTGAGTATTATCAATCCAATCACAAAATTATCAACCAAATTAAATGTCAAATACAGTACTTCTCTAAATCCTTATACACAATCACAATGGCATCAGTGTGAGGAGACTCAAGCAGGCGAAAGGACGAACAGCAAATTTCTGCACTTTCTCAACTGAATTGGCACAGGAAAGCAATGAGAGAGGCCTTGGAATAGATTCCATGGTTACTCTCTCAGTCAGACGTGGATCACGATGACTGTGGAAATATAGCATATGTGGTGCACACAAACATTCATCGAGCCTTTGACCAGTTGATGTTCAGGAGACTGTTAGAGAAAGATTAAGGTTAGGGATTTAGGGGATTGAATTACAGAACTGATGCCTTGAAAAGCAGAGAAAGAAGTCAGATTTAGAGGCAGTTCTCCATGTGGCAGCATTCTACTGACTACTGTATGTGAACTTCTTTTAAATGTACAATTTGGAATGTATGTATGTTTGGGATTAAGGCATCACTTATTGCCCTTAAGAAGGTGGTATTGAGTTGCATTAATATATCTGGTGAAGACATTCTAACTATGCTAAAGGGTAGCAATTTTGAGCATTTAGACCCTGCAAGGATTAAGGAACAACAATATAAGGAACAACCTGCATGTGGTCATATTCTATTGAGAACCTCTGACTTGAATCATAAAACTTGATGTATTCTCTCCTCTTTAGCAATGGCAGTTTCCAGATGACATTCTGTATTGATGAAGCTAAGCGAAGTTGGCCCAGTATCTAGTCCAATCCTCAGGGCTTTGAAGGGAACTAGAACTGGCTTGTAAACTTTCATTTAAATACACAAGCGACTGCATATCCCTGTATGTTGCATTTTAAGGAACCAATAGGTCTGCCGCAAAATGGTCTCATTCACTTTCACGTGGGAATTTATTTAGGCTTTGGAATGCTCAATTCTGTTCTCTGAAATTGAGTTTTGTTGCAGCTGTGTGACACCACGAACATGGGAAAAAATTAAGCCCCATAAAACTCCCACCTTCCCCACTATTGTGGAAAAACACAAGCTAAAATATATGTTTAAGCATAAATAAATATGCTAATTGCAGTAAGTGACATGGCTAACTGGGAAATATATAAACTGTTCTCAGCCTCCTCCACTATCAAGAAGAGGCTAAATATAAATTACACGAACAACACCTTGCAATCCACCTGGATAGTCCACAAAATAGCAGCACCAATATGGAATTATCTGATTTCTGATCCAACTGGTCCTCATCAAAGTACCTTTTTCCCTACCCCCACCAGCCATCACCCACACATTCTTGCCATCTCCCTCCCTTTATTTCATGCTCCACCTTCCTCTCCTATCTGATTCCATCATCTTTAGCCCATTGTTATTTCCCCCTATCATCTCCAAGCTTCCGACACCAGTCACACTTTCCCCTACTGCCCTCCTCACTTGACTCCACCTATGAGAATCAGAATCCGGTTTATTATCACTGGCACATGTCATGAAATTTCTTGTTAGGTGGCAGCAGTATAATGCAATTTGTAATAAAATCTGCCAGAACACGGTTCATCCCCTCCATTCACTTTTTTTTTATACTGGCTACCTCCCCTTCATCTTTCTGTCAGGAATGAAAGGGAATAAACATTGGCTGCTTATTTTCCTCCATAGATACTGCCTGACCTGCTGAGTTCCTCCAGCATTTTGTTGCCCCAGATTGTGTCTCCTGGGAAATATGTAGTTGTATTAAACCTATGCTGTTGACTGTTCATGTATTATTGCTTGTTAATGAATTTTAGTGGAGGAAACACATAGTGTTTACACTGAATTATTGCCCATCATTTAAAGTGGAAAAGGTTTAAGTCTTTGGTATGCCCATCATGAAACTTGCTCAGTCTTTGACAGTAGACACAATCGTGGTCTTTAGGGGTAATTTGAACAGACATGTGAACATGAAGGGAATTGGGAGGGTGGTGTGGGATATGGATCGAGTACAGTTAGATGAGATTAGTATTGTTAGGCCCGTTCCTGTGCTGCATGGTTCTACATTCTGCATTCTGTTTTCCATATTTTGTGAGAGTTAAATGGCATAGAATATTAAACACAAGTGATGCTTTTATCTTTAAGGCCCTCTGAGAAATTGTTCTGCTTCTTTTAAAAAGATTTTGACTTGTGTTTGTGTGCCTCTCTTAGAAGGTAACATTAATAAGGACCGTAAGATATAGGAGCAGAATTAGCCCACTCCCATCGAGTACGCTTCGCCATTCCATCACGTTTGATTTATTAGCCTTCTCAATTCCATTGTCCTGCCTTCGCCCCATAATGTTTAATGCTCTGACTAATTAAGAACTCCACAGACATCTGTAAAATGAACTTCACAGATTCACCACCCTATGGCTAAAGAAATTGCTTCTCATCTCTGTTCTAAATGGACATCTCTCTACTCTGAGGCTGTGCCCTCTGGTCCTAGACTCATCCACTACAGGAGATATCCCCTCCACATCCACTCCATCTTGGCCTTTCAATATTTGACAGGTTTCAATGAGATCTCCCTTCATTCTTGTAAACTCCAGAGAGTAGAGGCCCAGAGCTATCGAACGTTCCTTACAGGTTAACTATTTCATTCCCGGAATCATTCTTGTGAACCTGCGCCGCAGCCTCTCTAATGCCAGCGCATCTTATTTTAGATCAGGGAACCAAAATTGCTCACAATACTCCAAGTGCAGACTAATCAATGCCTTGTAAAACCTTAGCATCACAACTTTGCTCTTATATTCTAGTCCACTTGAAACAAATGCTAACATTGCTATCCTTGACTCCACCTGCAAGTTAATCTTGAGGGAATCCCGCATGAGGACTCCCAAGTCCTTTTTCACCTCTGATTTTTGACTATTTCTGAAAAATCTTTTGTATCCTCTTTTATATTATTGGCTAGATTACCTTCATATTTAATTTTATCTCAGCTTATGTTTTTTTTGTTGCCTTCTGTTTGTTTTTACAAACTTCCCAATCTGTGATTTTCAATTTTTTTTGCTATATTGCACACACACTCTCTGTCTTTGATTTCCCTTGCCAGCCATCGTTTCCTCATGCTCCCTTTGTAATACTTCTTCATCTTTGGGATGTGTCTAATGTCACCTTCCAATTTGTACCCAGAAACTCCAGCCATTGCTGTTCTGCTGTCACCCCTGATAGGGACCCCTTCCAATCAACTTCGGCCAGCTCCTCTCTTATTGTGCCTTCCTGGTTCCCTTAACTCCACGGTAATACTGATACATCTGACTTTAGCTTCTCCCTCTCAAACTGCAGGGCGATCTCTAGCATATTATGATCAATGCCTCCTAAGGATTCCTTAGGAGGAAATTAAGGAGATGCTTGTAACTCAGCATGTTAGGAATGTTGGATCTCATTCCATGTTTACTGTTCTGAGTGACCATCTCATCTTGAGAATGATAGTACCTTCGCAATGCTGTCTTGCTTTTCGGAGAATGAGGATGAGTAGGCAATCAGAAATATGTAAATTGATGTAATGGCTTTATTTATTAATCAGTGATGTGTCCCAGGCTATTAAACCGTGGTGCATCTGTTGGCTATTTACTGCATTGTAGACTATCAGCTTCCCAATCTCCTTGTTGGAAGGATGGTTCTAACATTTCAGCTGTCAATATATTCAGAAGTGTTCCTTTGGGTGATTACTAAGAGAGATGTTTTAGCTATAACATTGAAGCAGAGAAGCTGGGATTGAATATCTTGGCACAAGTGTTCAAGATGGCCATTTACGGGTCCAGGCAGTGGGTGGTCGAGGGCTCTGCCTGAATCAACTATCTGCCCTCTTCCAGGGTTATGTCCCTGCCTGAGTGTCCTTGGAGAGGGACAATATATGATTACTATTAGTACTGTGGGGGATAATCGAGAATGGTGCCTCCCCCCAGGGAATTGAGTGCTTTGAGGGCAATAGTAATCATATTCTAATTGAAAATCATTAAAGGTTTTGTAAACTTTTAATCATTGTGTATATTTTGTGATTAACCTTGTTAAAAAAGATAAAACTTGGTCAACAATTTCAGGAACTAAACAGCAGCCTGACTTCCACTCAGTGGGCACTTTATTAAATACATTCTGTACCTAAAAAGGGGTCCACTGATTGTATGCAATCTGCTACTGCTGTGGCCCATCTGCTTCAGGGTTTGATGTGTTATGCATTCAGAGGCGCTCGTCTGCACATCACTGTTGTGGCAGATCATTGTTTCGATTGCTGTCGGCTTCCTGTCAACTTGAAACAGTCAGGCCACTCTCCTCTAACCTCTCTGATTAACAAGAGCTGCTGCTCACTGGATGTTGTTTGGTTGTCACATCATTTTCTGCAAACTCGAGAAACTGTTGTTAACGAAAATGTCAGGAGATCAGCCTCTGCCCACCCTGTCTGACACCAACGATCATTCCATGGCCAACGTCACTTAGATCATATTCCTTGCCCATTCTGCTGTCTGGGCAGAACAAGAAGTGAACCTCTTGACCATGTCTGCATGCTTTTATGCATTGAGTTGCTGCTACATGATTGGCTGATTAGATATTTACATTAATGAGCAGGTGTATAAGTGTACCTAATAACGTGGCCACTGAGTGTCGATGCATTTGTCATACATTTTGATGTTTATACTGCTTCTTTCACAAATTAATAGCAATTACTTGGTTATTGAATGAGGTTGCAATCAGCAGGTGAGAATAAGTTTAAATATTCAGAGGTTTGAATTCAGTTCATCTGTTTATCATTCCAGCATAGACAGAGGTTATTTTATGATATATTGTATGTTTAACCATGAAAGTGGGGAGATTAATCTGCAGATGATATTCAGTAGGAAATGCTTCCTGTGGAATGCCGTGCTAATCAGAATGAATCAGTGGGAAACTCCGAGTACAGAACTTGAAGAGAAATGTTGTCAGGCTTTGGAAACTGAAGATGGAACACACTGCAGGGAAGTTGTATGCTTATGCACTTCGTATAAAGACATAGACTATTTTCTAAATGGGGAAATATTCAGAAATTGGATTTGCAAAGGGACCTGGGAATTTTCGTGCAGGATTCCCTGAAGGTTACTTGCGGGTTTTCCTGTTGTGAGAAAGGCAAATGCAATGTTAGCACTCATTTCGAGTACCGGAGTATAAAAGCAAAGTTGAGGCTTGGTAAGGCATTGGTGATACCACATTTAGAGTATTGTAAGCATTTTGATCCCTTTATCTAAGAAAGGATGTGCTGACGTTGAAGAAGGTTCAGAGGAGGTTCACAAGAATAATCCTGGCAACAAAATAACAAACATAAAATGTTGGAGGAACTCAGCAGGCCCGGCAACATCTAAAAAAAGAGTAAACAGTTGAAGTTTCAGGCTGAGACCTTCATCAGGACTGTAGAGAAAAGGATGAGAAGTCAGAGTAAGAAGGTGGGGGAAGCGGAGGAAGAACTGCAAGGTGATAGGTGAAAGCTGGAGAGAGGGAGGGGTGAAGTAAAGATCTAGTACGTCGATTGGTGAAAGAAAGAAAGGGATGGAGAAGGGGGAATCTGATAGGAGAGGATAGAAGGCCATGGAAGAAAGGGAATGGTGAAGTGGTTTTGGGGAGGGGAGCCATTACCGGAAGTTTGAGAAATCGATGTTCATGCCAACAGGCTGGAGGTTACCCAGGCAATAAGGTGTTGTTCCTCCAACCTGAGTGTGGCCTCATTCCAGCAGTAGAGGGGAGGCCATGGATAGACATATTGGAATAGGAATGGGAAGTAGACTTAAAATGGATGTCCACTGGGAGATCCCATCTTTTCTGGCAGATGAAGTATTGGGTGATTATCAAAGAGGTCTCCCAATCTATGTCATGTTTCACCGATATACAGGAGGCCACATCGGGAGCACTGGATACAGTAGTTACCCCCAACAGATTCTCAGGTGAAGTGTTGCCTCACCTGCAAGAACTGTTTGGGGCCCTGAATGGTGGTGAGGGGGGAGATGGATGGGCAGGTGTAGCACTTGTGCTGTTTACGAGGATAAGTGCCAGGAGGGAGATCATTGGGAAGGGATGAATGGACAAGAGAATCACAAGAGAATCCCTGTGGAAAGCAGAAAGTGGGGGGGAGGGGGGAGATAGGCAAAGAAAGGCTTGATGGTGGGATACTGTTGGAGATGGCAGAAGTTACAGAGAATTTTGTGCTGAGGGTCTTGGCCCAAAACATCAGCTGTTTACTGTTTCCCATAGATGCTGCCTAGCCTGCTGAGTTCCTCCAGCATTTTGTGTGTTGCTTGGATGCCTAGCGTCTGCAGACTTCCTCGTGTTTGTGACTGATCTCCCTCTTTGCACTTATGCCTGCAAGCAGAATGAGTGCTTGGCTGATTAGCTGATCCTGGTGCAGGGATTCAGGTTCCTGGACTTTTGGGATCTCTTTTGAGGTAGAGGCAGTCTGTACAAGAGGAACGGGTTGTACTTGAAGCAGAGGGGGCCAGTACCCTTGCAGGGAAATTTGCTAATGCTACATGAGACAGTTTAAACTAGATTGATTAGAACAAGTCATGGAATAAAACAGTAATCAGCAAGATCAAGTTCAGTAATTTGGATAGCCAGGAGCTCAAAAAAGGAAATTTATTTCTGTGCTCAAGATCGAACAGATAAAGCGGATGAAGACAGACTGTGAATTGGCTCTGAGGACTAGGATGTTATGGCCAAACAGAATCATGTCTGAGAGAAGGGAAACACTGGTTGTTTATACTCCAGGGTACAGATGCCACAGGCAAGCATGGAAGGAGTGGTGTCTTTTCAATAAGGGGGTTGTAGCAACGGTACTTAGAGATTATATTCTCGAGGAATAACCAGTGAGACCGTATGGGTCAAACTTGGAAAAACAACGGGGAGTGTCACTCTTGTCGGGCTGCAGTAATAGTGTGACGTGAGGAGCAGGTATGTAGATAAATTGCTCATGGTTGTAAGAATAACAGGATTATCTTAGTGGGAGAGTTTAATTTACCTGTTATTGATTGAGCCACGGTGAAAGCTAAGGGCCTGAAAAGGGTGTAATTTGTGAAAGGTGTCCAGGAAAATTTCCTGAACAAAATATAAAGGGCCATACTTAGAAAGGTGCTCCACTGCACCTTCTCTTTGGGCACGTAACTGAAGTGACAGTAAGCAAGCACTTTGACTCCAGTGACCATAATTCTATTAGAATCAGAATCAGAATCAGGTTTATTATCACCGGCATGTGACGTGAAATTTGTTAACTTAGCAGCATCAGTTCAATGCAATACATAATCTAGCAGAGAGAGAGAGAGAGAGAGAGAGAGAGAGAGAGAGAAATAAATAAATAAATATATAATAAATAAACAAGTAAATCAATTATGTATATTGAATAGATTATTACAAAATGTGCAAAAACAGAAGTACTGTATATTAAAAAAGTGAGGTAGTGTCCAAAGTTTCAAAGTCCATTCAGGAATCGGATGGCAGAGGGGAAGAAGCTGTTCCTGAATCACTGAGTGTGTGCCTTCAGGCTTCTGTACCTCCTACCTGATGGTAACAGTGAGAAAGGGGCATACCCTGGGTGCTGGAGGTCTTTAATAATGGAAGCTGCCTTTCTGAGGCACCGCTCCCTAAAGATGTCCTGGGTACTTTGTAGCCTAGTGCCCAAGATGGAGCTGACTAGATTTACAACCTTCCGCAGCTTCTTTCGGTCCTGTGGGGTAGACCCTCCAAATCAGACAGTGATGCTGCCTGTCAGAATGCTCTCCATGGTACAATTATAGAAGTTTTTGAGCGTATTTGTTGACATGCCAAATCGCTTCAAGCTCCTAATAAAGTATAGCTGCTGTCTTGCCTTCTTTATGACTACATCAATATGTTGGGACCAGGTTAGATACTTAGAGATCTTGAAACCCAGGAACTTGAAACTGCTCACTCTCTCCACTTCTGATCCCTCTATGAAGATTATTACGTGTTCCTTCATCTTACCCTTCCTGAAGTCCACAATCAGCTCTTTTGTCTTACTGGCATTGAGTGCCAGGTTGTTGCGACGGCACCATTCCACTAGTTGGTGCATCTCACTCCTGTACGCCCTCTCGTCACCAGCTGAGATTCTACCAACAATGGTAGTTTAAAGATTGTGAAGAAAAGGATGGGACAGTTAGGGTCCTAAAGAGGAGCAGGGTTAATTTTGTCTGAATGAGGCAGGATCTAACAGAACATAAACATGAGAATTAATACAGATGCAGAAAATCCGAGCAACACACACAAAATGCTGGAGGAACTCAGCAGGTCAGGCAGCATATATGGAAATGAATGAACAGTTGACATATTGGGCTAAAACCCTTCTTCAGGATCTAACAAAGGCTGATCTGATTGATCGTGTTTGAAGGAAAAGGAATAAATGGCAGGTGGAAGGCTTTTAAAAGTGTGATGTCAAGTATCCAGGAGCAGCATTTTTTCTGCTCAGGTGAAGGGCAAATTTGACAACTTTAGGAAACCTCAGTTGATGAGAAATACTGAAGTTCTAGTGAGAAAAGATTATTAGGAAGCGCACATTGGGTTTATGACAAATGACATATTTGTTGACTATAACAAGATTAAGAATGCTCCTCAGATGGAAATCAGGAGAACAAAGAGAAGGTATGAGAAGGACCTGATAGGTATGGTTAAGGAAAATTGCAAGTGCTCCTATAGCTACTTTAAAAGTAAAAGGATGGCTAGGGAGAGAGTAGGCCCCCTTTGTGATTAGCAGGGCTGTCGATCTATCAAGATGCAGAAAATGGATGGGATTTTTAATAAATACTTCTCTGTGCATACAGAGGAGAAAATCATTGTTGCTCAAGAGATAAGGGAATGAAGTGAAGATATTTTGGAGGGAGAACAATCATATTCCCCGGGAGAAGGTATTTGCCGACTTAGAGTGGATTAAAGCAGACAGATCCCCAAGGTGTGCCCAACTGCATCCTCAATCTTCATAGTTAGAAAAAACTCTGAAGGCCTTCACGGAAATATTCGCTTCACTATTAGCTGTTTCAGAAGAATCCAAAAATAAGAGTGTGGCGAATATTGTTCTGTTGTTTAAGGGCAGGAACGAAAGGCCAGGGAAGCACACATCAGGCTGCCAATGTATCTGGGCCTCTGTACGTCCCTTTGCAACTGGATCCTTGATTTCCTCACCGAGAGACCACAGTCTGTGTGGATCGGAAATAACATCTCCTCACTGACAGTCAACACTGGTGCCCACTGCTCTACTCGCTCTACACCCACAACTGTGTGGCTGATGATACAACTATTGTTGGCAGAATTTCAGATGGTGATGAGGAAGCGTACAGAGGTGAGATAGATCAGCTGCTTGAGTGGCATTACAATAACAACCTTCAACTCAAGTCAAGTCAAGTTTATTGTCATTTCAACCATAAGCTGCTGGTACAGTACTCAGTAAAAACAAAACAACGTTCCTCCAGGACCCTGATGCTACATGAAACAACACAAAACTACACTAGACTATGTGAGACAGCACAAGGCTACACTAGACTACGTAAAACAACATAAAAACCACTAGAATACAGACGTGCACAGGACTACATAAAGTGCACAAAACAGTGCAGGACAGTTCAATAATTAATAAACAAGACAACAGGCACAGTAGAGGACAAATAGAGGACAAATTTCAATATAATAATAAATGATGTAGATGTCAGTCTAGACTCTGGGTATTGAGGAGTCTGATGGCTCGGGGGAAGAAACTGTTACACAGTCTGGTCGTGAGAGCCTGAATGCTTTGGTACCTTTTGCCAGACGGCAGGAGGGAGAAGAGTTTGTGTGAGGGGTGCATGGGGTCCTTCACAATGCTGTTAGCTTTGTGGGTACAGTGTGTGGTGTAAATGTCTGTAATAGCGGGAAGAGAGACCCCGATGATCTTCTCAGCTGACCTCACTATCCGCTGCAGGGTCTTGCGATTCGAGACGGTGCAATTCCCGAACCAGGCAGTGATGCAGCTGCTCAGGTTGCTCTTGATACACCCTCTGTAGAATGTGGTGAGGATGGGGGGTGGGAGATGGACTTTCCTCAGCTTTCGCAGAAATTAGAGATGCTGCTGGGCTTTCTTTGCTATGGAGCTGGCATTGAGGGACCTGGTGAGATTCTCCGCCAGGTGAACACCAAGAAATTTGGTGCTCAACGGAGGAGCTGTCAATGTTCAGCAGAGAGTGGTCACTCCGTGCTCTCCTGAAGTCAACAACCATCTCTTTTGTTTTGTTCACATTCAGAGACAGGTTGTTGGCTCTGCACCAGTTCGTTAGCCGCTGTACCTCCTCTCTGTAAGCTGACTCGTCTTTCTTGCTGATGAGACCCACCACGATCATGTCATCGGCGAACTTGATGATATGGTTCGAGCTGTGTATTGCTGCACAGTCGTGGGTCAGCAGAGTGAACAGCAGTAGACTGAGCACAGAGCTCTGGGGGGCCCCCGTGCTCAGTGTGATGGTGTTGGAGATGCTGCTCCTGATCCGGACTGACTGAGGTCTCCCAGTCAGGAAGTCTAGGATCCAGTTGCAGAGGGAGGTGTTCAGGCCCAGTAGGCTCAGCTTTCCAATCAGTTTCTGAGGAATGATTGTGTTGAATGCTGAACTGAAGTCTATGAACAGCATTCGAACGTATGTGTCTTTTTTGTCCAGGTTGGTGAGGGCCAGGTGGAGGGTGGTGGCGATGGCATCATCTGTTGAGCGGTTGGGACCGTACGCAAACTGCAGGGGGTCCAGTGAGGGGGGCAGCAGGGTCTTGATGTGCCTCATGACGAGCCTCTCGAAACACTTCATGATGATAGATGTGAGAACAACGGGATAGTAGTCGTTGAGGCAGGACACTGAAGACTTCTTCGGCACAGGGACGATGTTGGCGACTTTGAAGCACGTTAGAACAACGGCGCTGCTCAGGGAGATGTTGAAGATGTCTGTGAGAACACCCGCCAACTGGCCTGCAAATCCTCTGAGCACTCTGCCAGGAATATTGTCTGGCAATGTTGGTAAGACCAATGAACTTATTCTGGATTTCAGGAAGGGTAAGTTGATGGAACACATGCCAGCCCTCATCAAGGGTTTAGCAAGAGAAAGGGTGATCAGAGATGCTCAACATCTCTGAGGATCTATCCTGGGCCAAACATATTGATGCAATTACAAAGAAGGCATGACAACAGCTATAATTTATTAGGAGTTTGTGACAAATTGGTATGTTACCAAAGACACTTGCAAATTTTTACAGATGTACCATGGAGAGATCTTAGTCAGCTGCAAAATGAGCACTAGCCTTCCAGCATCCACGACACCTTCAAAAGGCGATACCTCAAAAAAGTGCAATCCATCGTTAAGGATCCCAATCACCCAGGACATGTTGTCCTCTCATTGCTACCATCAAGGAGGCGGTAGAAGAGCCTGAAAACACAACTCAATGCTTCAGGAACAGCTTTTTACTGTCCACCATCAGAACTCTGAATGGACAATGACCCCATGAACACTTCCTCAATATTTTTCCTTCTCTTTTTGCACTACTTATTTATTTTTTAGATATTGTAATTTATAGTTTTTATTACTACATACTGCAATGTACTGCTGCTGCAAAACAATAAATTTTATGGAAAATTCTGATGACATTAAACCTGATTGTGATTTTGATAGTGGGAAGAATACGGAAGATAATTTTGAGGCACAAGATCTTGCCGCATTTGGTCGGACTGAGTCTGATTAGTGGGAGTTGGAATGGACTTGTGTGTGGAAAGGCATTCTTGATGGATGTTTTAGAATTTTTTTCAAGACGTAACCAAAAAGACAGATGAGCTTGGGGCAGTAGATGTTGTCTATTTAGACTTTAGCAAGACTGTCAATGAGGTTTCATATCGTAGGCTGGTCCCATGGAATGCAAGAAGAACTGGTTAAGGGAGATTGAAAATTGGCTCAGATGTAGAAAGCAAAGATTAGTGGTTGAGTGTTGTTTCTCAGAATGGAGGCCGGTGATAGGTAGTGTGCAACAGTGTTGGGATCCTTGTTAACTCAGATGCTAATGCGCAAGTTTTGATCAGCAAGTTTGTGGATGATGCAAAAATAGGAAGTGCTTTAGATAGTGAAGATGTTATCATAATTTACAGGGGGATTATTGGTAGGGGAAGTGGGTTGTGGAGTGGCAAATAGATTTCAATACAAATATCAAGGAGATGCATTTTGGACAGGCAAATCTATGTAGGACTTACTGTATGCTTTGAATAATAGGTACTCATCATCAGCATTATTATGTGCCATGTCATATGATGTGTGCGATCATGGTCTCATGACCATGATTGTGCTTAGCAAATATTTCTACAGAAGTGGTTTGCCATTGCCATTTTCTGGGCAGTGTCTTTACAAGATGCGCGTGACCCCAGCCATTATCAATACTCTTCCGAGATTGTTTGCCCAGCGTCAGTGGTCGCATAACCAGGACTTGTGATGTGCACCAACTGCTCATACGACCATCCACCACCTGCTCTCAATGGCTTCACGTAACCCTGATCGGGGGTTTAAGCTGGTGCTACACCTTGCCCAAGGGTGAGCTGCAGGCTAATGGAAGGAAGGAGCACCTTACACCTCCTTTGGTAGAGATGCATCTCCACCCTGCCACACAAATAAACACTAAGGAATGTAATGAAACCAAGGCGCTCAGGAGTACAATTGTAGAATTGACTGAAAAAAAAGTGTTTCAGGTAGACAGGGTGGTGAAAAAGACATACAACGCACTGAGCTTCATGAAACGGGGTAATGAATACAGGAGTTGGGTCACGATATCGCAATTGTATAAGTTGTTGATGAGTCTGCACTTGAAATACACTGTACAGGTTTGATCACCCTGCTAAAGGAAAGTTTGGGTAAACTAGAGTACAGTAACAATTGACAAGGTTGTTCACAGACCTGGAGGGCCCAAGTTATAGGGGGTCGCCTGTCTAGGCCCTTATTCCTTGGACTGTAGGAGACCATTCATGACCTCATCAAAGTGTTTAAAATTATGGAGGCCTAGATAATGGATGGTAATAGTCCTTTTCTCAGGGTTGGGCAGTCCAAAACCAGGAAGCATAGATTTAGGGTGAGATGGAAAGAGTTATAAGGAACCCCAGAAGCAACTCCTTCATGCAGAGTATTTGGGATGAGCTGCCAGAGAACTGCTACAACAGGATCATTTAAAACATACTTGGATAAGTGCATTGAGGGCTGGACTTCAAGGGATGTGAGCTAATTGGGATTAACTGGTACCTTTTAAATCTTTGAGAACCAGGTTTAATTCACTGACATATGTTGTAAAAGTTGTTATACGGCAGTAGTCCATTGCAATGCATAATAATAAAAACTAAATTACTGTAAGAAGTATATGTATGTATGTTCCGGTCGGCTGATGGCGCAATGAGATCAGCGCCGGGCTGGAGAATGGAGTTCCCGAGTTCGATCCAGTGACAGACCGCTCCTGTGCCGGGTTGATGTCGATCCTGTGACTCCTGTACCATCCGTGCCGGGTTGATGTCGAGCGCGCAACTCGACCTCGTAAAAAAAACCACTGCCACATCCAGTTTAAATTCCCACGCGGAATATTGTGGAGGATCAAATACCCAAACCCAGCACAGCCCCCACTTGTCCCATTTAACCTGTCTCAGTGCGGTGGACTTTCAGACCCGGGAATTCAGTGCGGTGGTCCTTAGGATCCAGTATACCTCGGGAGCTGGTGGCGGTCGGGACCCGCCGCCCGCAGTGTTTCTGTTCCGTTGACTGGAAGCGATCACGATTGAAAATAAAGTGGAAATAATAAAGTGATTGGAAAGAGTTGAAATGCCATCGGTCATTAGAAAAGCGTTAGGCTACAGTCAGTCAACGATTGGGACAATTTTAAAGGATAAAGTGAGAATAATGGAGCATGTGAAAGGCCCTGCCCCGATGAAAGCAACAGTTATTACTAAGCAACGCAGTGGTTTAATTATTGGAATACATACGTTTCTTAAGTGTTTCATATGCATAGAAAGGTAAAAACGTATACTATATACTAAGACAAACGTTTGACTAACTGACGCTAAATAATACTGGATGCACTTGTTTCGACTTAAAGATGGACTCAGGAACAGAACTCATACGTAACCCGGGGACTGCCTGTATAATATATATATATAGTTAAATTAAATCAGCAGTGCTAAAAGAGGAAAAGAAAAGTGGTGTGGTAGTGTTCATGGGTTCAGTGTTCATTCAGAAATCTGACAGAGGGGAAAAAGCTGTTCCTGAATCATTCAGTGTGTGTCTTCAGCCTCCTATACCTCCTCCCTGATGGTAGTAATGAGAAGAAGGCACGTCCAGGGTGACTGGGGTCCTTAATAATTGGTGCTGCTCTTTTGAAGGTGTCCTGGATGCTATGGAGATAGAGCTGATTGTTTACAACTCTCTGCAGGCTATTTCGATTCCGTGCAGTGCTCTCTCCCCTACCAGAGTGTGATGCTCTCCACGGTACGTCTGCAGAAATTTGCAAGTAGACACTTGGTGATATACTAAATCTCCTCAAACTCCAAATTAAATATAGCTGATGTTGTGTCTTTTGTAACTGCATCAATATGATGGGCTCAGGATGGATCCTCAGAGATGTTTACATCCAGGAGCTTGAAATTTCTCACTCTCTCCACTTCTGATCCCTCTATGAGGACTGGTGTGAGTTCCCTTGTCTTACCTTTCTGAAGTCCACAATCAATTCTTTGGTCTTAATGATGTTAAATACAAGGTTGCTGCTGTGACACCACTCAACCAGCTGATTTATCTCACTGTTGTATTCCTTCTCATCACCATCTGTTTCTGCCAACAATAGTTGTGTTGTCAGCTAATTTATAGATGGCATTTAAGCCGTACCTAGCCACACAGTCATGGGTGTAGAGAGAAGGCATCAGGGAGTTCTGTTTCATTACGTCTCTCAGTTTGTCTAGAGCCTGTTTGATGTGGGCTTGAGGTGGAATGTACAGTGCAACCAAGACAATGCCTGTAAACTCGTGCGGCAGATAAAATGGATGACACTTGATCACTAGACGTTGCAGTTCGGGTGAGCAGGACTGCAACAGAACCATGTTTGCGCACCATGAAGAGTTAATCATAAAACATACTCCAGCTTGTCTGTCTTTGAACGACTCAGCAGTCCTATCTTGGTGGTAAATTGTGAAACCATCGAGCTGTATCATTGTGTCTGGAATGGCAGGGGATATCCAAGTCTCTGATACAAGAAGTACAACGAACTCTGATGCCCCTCTGGTACAGCAATCTTGCTCTGAGATCTTTGATCTTACTTTCCAGAGACTGTACATTTGACCCCTCGTCCCCTTAAACAAACTTTTAACCCAACACGGCATCCTCTCTTCTGCCATCTTAAAGGAGAACTGCACTTGCAACCGAAGACTGCGGTCTGAAATCTATCAACTTTAAGTAGTGATAGACTTTTTTAAACACCTAACAAATCTTGCTACTGTATTGTCTATGGCTATAGTAGGGTAAAAGACAGTGGCCATCCACTTTATCTGTGCCCTTTCAGTGTTTCTTGTGAGAGCTTTGATTTAGCCCCGTTGTGGCTGAGTACCTCATAAGAGCTTCCAGGATAGGGGTTGAAGACAAAACATTATTCCAGAGGTTTGGAAACCTACAAATTTCCCCATAATCAATTATAGCATTTGTCAAACTGTGGTGAACTACATATACCTGTCTGGACTGCTCCTGTGGCTCCTCCCACAGACCCCTGCTGACTGCTCCTGTGGCTCCTCCCACAGACCCCTGTATAAAGGCGATTGAGGCCTGAGCCCGGCCTCATTCTCCAGGATGTAGTGTTGATCATTCTTCCAGTCAATAAAAGCCGATATCTCGCTTCTTACATCTCAGAGTGAGTTATTGATGGTGCATCACAAACAAAGCAGCTTTTGTTTTTAGATACTTTCCTCTGAAAGTGCAGGAATTTTTGAAGTTTCTCTGTGGAAGAATTTTTCTTTAAGGTTGACTGAATGAGCCTGTGGAATGTGCAAAACTAGCACAACTTCCTAGATCTAGGGGTTTCTGCTGATTTCAGAAAAATGACTTCTAAGTAACCACTCGTTTGAAAGTACATGGGGAAATTGTCTCATTGCCCACACAATGGCATTCCCAAAGAGATTAGTTTCATTCCAGCTAATCCTTTGCTCTTTTACCATTTACTGATAAATTACTGCCAACAAGAATCATGACCCAGAATTACTTTTTCCTCAGGCTGATTCCAGCAAGGCAAACATCAGTTTCAACCTGAACCCGAACCTGAATCGTATTGTTGGCATCAGCTAAAAGTAGATTCTTTTCAAGCCTGTAAACAAGTATCCCTATCATACTAACATAGAATGCAAGTGCTGATTAATTAAGATGTACATACAGAGCCTACCATTGCATTCCAGGAATGTAATTTGAGCACTTGATTCATGCAAAACTCAATTAAGGATAGACATACAATCTTTACTTTAATCAATCATAGACAGAGTGGTCCCAAGGTTTAAATCATCTGCCTTGGTCACTTGTTTTTCCTTTCAGAATTGCTCGTTCATTTCACCAAACGATTTGGATTTATTTCTTTGATCTTTAGAAGATTTGATTTAACTAAATGTCTAATTTCTCCCATGAAGTCCTCATTGGATGGCAGGATCCACTTCAGATTTAATGAATTATTTATTGGTTTGTCTGCTGTTGTGTTTTGCATTGTAATGTTTTGTTTCTCATATCATAGTCTCCCAGTTACGGTGGTGCTACTGAACAATCGTGATAGCTTCCTGGTAGTCAAAAAGTTAAGAAATCTGACTAAAAACATTAAACAATTATCACCACAAGCAGAGAAGGGGTGAGAGATGGCGAGGCAAGTTTGGGGGATGAATTGTTGCAGATAGAGTTCCAATACCTGTACAGCAGACCCGGGAGCAAGGTTGGATCATGCTGGGCAGCATAAGGAGAAGTCAGGGCCTGGACAGAGGAGATTCAGTTTTATCCTTTTTTTCCCCTTTTAATTGGGTTCTTTTGGGTTTCTTGCTCTGTGGCTACCTGTGAGCAAACAGATCTCAAGATTGTATAAATTATACATTCTTTAATAATAAATGTACTTGATCTTGAATCTTAAATTCTTGAAGCAGCTACTTCATTAGCATAAACTAACCTCTGCACTCTGATAAATGTGATGAATTTATGAAAACAAGATGGCTTGCAGCAGAAGTATGTGCAGTTGAACATTTGAGCTCAGTTCAATAAAAGAATTGTGGCTTTGGACAAATGTGTTCACATTTGGAGATGTCTCTAAGTCTAGCCTCATATATATAAGATAAAATTGGCTTTATTTGTCACGTGCCCTAAGCGTTGTTATGTGTGTACATAATAAAGAACTTGCATTCCCAGTGTGCAATGTGTGGGAACCGGAAGTGATGTTGGTGAACTGGGCGCACGTGCTAAAGTAATGGAGTTCGAAGCCCGTGACTGGAGTCTCCTAATGTGTCAATGTTTGAAAACCCACACAAAGTTTGTCTTTTATCAAGAACAAACATAAAATCCTGTATATAGAAACATGCAGTGAAATGCATCATTCAGCATTAAATCAAATCAGTGAGGATTATGCTGAGCAGCCTATAAGTGTGGCTATGCTTCTGATGCCAACATAGCATGCCCACTAACCCTAACCATACAGCTTTTGGAATACGAAGGGATACTGGAGCACCCAGAGGAAACCCATGTGGCCATGAGGAGAACGCGCAAACTCCTCACAGACAGCAGTGGGAATTGAACACTGATCTTATGCAGCTGGTGTTGTAAAGCATTGTGTTAACGTGTGACCCCACTAATGCTGCAATATACTCAATCTTCAGACCAAGGCCTACTGTATATACTTGAGAATGTGGTGAATCTTTAAATGCATTTGTAAACATTTGGACAGCAAAAGGTTAATGGTTCGAGCAGCATCTGTCAGGGGAAGGAATTGTCGGCTTTTGGATTGAAGCCCTTATCAGGATTCAGCATCGGCAGGCTCTTGCATTTCTGCAAATATGGATGCAGTGACTCTTTAGATTTAGCTGAATGTGCCTGGGGATGCATGAAGATCATATGTGTGAACATATTTGAGGATATACTGAACCTTATTGATTCAAGTGTATGTTCTTGGAAGCCTATGTTAGAAATAGTCCATTGGCTTCTGCTGTGAAGTGCCATGACGTTGACCCTGCGCTTCACTATGGAATTAATTACATCTCCCTATCCAAGCTGATGTTATTGGCATTGGCTGCATTAGTCATATCACTGTATCAGAAATGAGGAGTTGTATTAGTAATGGGATCCACCTTATCCATGGAAAAAAATAGCAAGGCAGTGGAACACAATCAGCAGTTGGAAGATTTTAATTGTTGACTTTCAGCAAAAGTCCCATATCTTGTTAGCTTAAAAAAGGTTACAGGAATGGAAAATTATTTATCAGTGTACAAAGCTCGGGCATTAGCCACAGCACCAAGTTCAAAGTACAAAGTAAATTTTTGATTAAAGTACATGTATGTCACCATATACAATGCTGAGATTCATGTTCCTGTGGGCATTCACAGTAAATGTAAGGATCACCATAGAATCAATGAAAGACTGTCCCCAACAGGACGGACAAACAATCAATCTTAAAATGACAACTAACTGTACAAATACAAAAAGAAAAAAATAAGCAACGAATATTGAGAATATGAGACGAAAAGTCCTTGAAAATGAGTCCATAAGTTGTGGGAACAGTTCAGTGATGGGGCAAGTGAAGTTATCCCTCTAGTTCAAGAACCTGAACCTGGTGGTGTGGGTCCTGAGGCCCCAATACCTTCTTTCTGCTGGAAGCAGTGAGAAGAGAGAATGGTCAGGATGATGTGGGTCCTTGATGGATGCTGCTTTCCTGTGACAGTGCTCCTTGCAGATGGTGGGGAGGGCTTTACCGATGATGGACTCAGTTGAATGCACTACATTTTGTAGGATTTTCCATTCAAGGGCATTGGTGTTGCCATACCAGGTCATGATACAACCAGTCAATAAACTCTCCACCACACGTCTGTAGAAATTGGTCTAAGTTTTAGATGACGTGCAGAATCTTCGCAAACTTCTAAGAGAGTGCAAAGGTTAATTTATTATCAATGCATCTATCCATACAGAACTCTGAAATTTGTCTTCTCCAGACAGCCACGAAACAAAGAACATGACAGTCATTCAGAAAGGAATATCAACACCCCCCACATAAAAAAGAACGGCACCCTGATCATCAACCCCAAAACCCCCCTCCATTCGCACAAAAACGGAACAAGAACATTGAACCCAAACAATTCCTCCCCCACACAAAAAATTAAAAGAACACTAATGAGAACATCAACCCCTCCAAAAACCTTCCTCTCAGACAACAAAACAGAAAAGGAACGGGTGATTCAAAAAAGGATTGTAAAAACCATAAGCCTGAAAAAGTTCACAATAGTCCAATCCATACATGCAGAGCCACGATACCATCCTACAAAAACACCAACATTCAATGCATGAGAGAGACAACACACAAGGCGGAGAAGCCTACCCTCCTGACATAGTGAGCCTCACAACGCTAGGCCACTCACTGAATCCTCTGCGGCAGTGATCAGAAGTAGGGCAGTCAGAGCTGAACTCTCACTTGCCTTCCGTGTTTGCTTTGATGTGTCAAGTCAAGGCCACTGCCACTCTTTCTTTGTAATAGCACGTGTGCTGGACCCGGGACAGATGCTCTGAAATGACAACATTGAGCAACTTAATACTGCTGACCCTCTTCACCTCTGATCCCCTGATGAGGCCTGGCTCATGGGCCTCTGATTTCCTCCTCCTGACGTCAATAATCAGCTGTTTGGTCTTGCTGACATTGTGTGAGAGGTTGTTGTTGCGATTTTCAATCTCCCTCCTATATCCTGATTCATTGCCACCTTTAATTTGACCAACGGCAGTGGTGTCATCAACAAACTTAAATATGGAAATGGAGCTGTGCTTGGCCTCGCACTATAAAGTGAACGGAACAGGGGGCAAAGCACACAGCCTTCTGTACCAGTTTTCCACATTCTGTTATTTGAAATTAGATAATTGTGTTCTAGGTCATAAAAGTGAGATCCACCTGCATTCTGGCGGAATTCAAAGGAGGTAATGGAGGGTGCACCTCTAACTCTACCAAGGTACTCCTAACGATCTGCAGTTGCTGTATTTTGTATACAGTTACTTTAAGCAAAGTACTAAATCAACTACCTGAACAGTTTTACAGGAATTCTGGTAAAGTTCAATAGTTCCATTTAATATCAGAGAAATGCATACAATATACATCCTGAAATTATTGACATCCCAGACATCCACAAAAACAGAAGAGTGGCCCAAAGAATGAATGACAAAGCCCCTCTACTCCCCCTCCCATGCACAAGCAGCCCAAAGCAATGACCCTCCCCCTCCCCTATATATTTCAGCAAAAAAAGCATCAGTACCCTCTACCCTCCAAGCAAGCAATAGCAAAGCCCCATGACAGACCATGATCTGCAGTACAACAAAAACTAATCGTTCACCCAACATACTTTCTCTCTCTCCCTCATAAAGGGAAAGAGAGGAGTCCTGCTTTCATAGCGGGAGAGGAGACATAACAAAAATCATTGACTTTAGTTCGGCATTCAATACTGTGACCCCCTACAAGCTGATCGCCAAACTTCGCCAGCTTGGTATCAGCTCATCCCTCTGCAATTGGACCTTGGACTTTCTGACTAACAGACCCCAATCTGTTAAGTTAGACAACCTCTCCTCCTCCACTCTCACCCTGTACACTGGCGTGCCTCAGGGCTGTGTGCTGAGCCCTCTTCTGTACTCCCTTTTCACCTATGACTGCGTTCCTGTACATGGTTCTCACTCCATAATCAAGTTTGCAGATGACAGCACAGTGGTTGGCCTTATCAGAAGGGATGACGAGACAGCCTACAGGGATGAGGTCCAGCACCTGGCTGCATGGTGTGCTGACAACAACCTGGCCCTTAACACCCAGAAGACCAAGGAGGTCATTGTGGACTTCAGGCATGCTAGGAGCCACACTCACATCCCCATCTACATCAACAGAGCTGTAGTGGAGCGTGTATCAAGTTTCAAATTCCTTGGTGTTCACATTTCCGAGGATCTCACCTGGTCCCTGAGCTCCTCCATCCTGATCAAAAAGGTGTAACAGCACCTTCATTTCCTGCGGAGCATCAAGAAAGCTCACCTCTGTCCCAGGATACTGACGGATTTTTACCGCTGTACCATTGAGAGCATACTCACCAACTGCATCTCAGTGTGGTATGGCAATTGTCCCGTATCGGACCGCAAAGCACTCCAGCGGGAGGTGAAAACTGCCCAGCAGATTATCGGCACCCAATTGCCCACCATTGAGAACTTCTACTGTAAACGCTGCCAGGGCAGGGCGAAAAGTATTATGCAGAATGCATCTCACCCTAACCATGGACTTCTTACTCTCCTCCCATCCGGTAGGCGCTTCAGGAGCCTCTGCTCCCACACCAGCAGGTACAGGAAGAGCTTCTTCCTTGAGGCTGTGACCCTGCTGAACCTCACATCACAGCACTGAGCAGTATTGCACCCATATTGTACTGTCTCAGTACTTTTATATTTGTGTGCTGTAGCACTTACTTTTTAGTCGCAGTTATTTTGTAAATAACACTATTCTTTGAGTCTCTGGTTAGATGCTAACTGCATTCCATTGGCTTTGTATCTGTTCTCGGCACAATGACAATAAAGTTGAATCTAATCTAATCTAAAGTTTGTTGCATCGCTTTTTTTCTGAGTTCTCTGACTCAAAAATCAGCAACAAACTCTCCCCCGAGAGAGAGAGCGAGAGAGAGAGAGAGAGAGAGAGAGAGAGAGAGAGAGAGAGAGAGAGAGATGCACCAAGTATAGAGCTGATCCACTGCTCCCGATGTTCTGTTTTCTCCTGTAAGCACTTCAGTTAGCGGCACTGACACAGAATCAACCCGTCAACAGGGCTGCCAAGCCTCAGATCCCCAAAAGTGTGCTTGTCTTATTGATGCACCATCAATAACTCTCCGAGACGTGAGGCGAGATATAGGCTTTTATTGGCTGGAAGAAAGAACAAGCAGCAATTGACCACCACACTCAGTCTCCAATCGCCTTTATACCGGGGTCCGTGGGAGGAGCCACGGTCAGTGGGAGGAGCCACAGGAGTAGTCAGCAGGGGGGGCGTGTCCAGACAGGTATATGTAGTTCACCACATTCACCCCCCCTTTGTTTTAAAAGAGAGTCCCCATGGGGTGAAGTTTCTTACAAGTATATTTACAGGTTAAGTCTATCAGGTGGTCGAATCTGTCGCTGTGATCTACGTAGCACCGGCTGTGATTGTACAGGTGCCGGTGGTGATTGCACCGGAGATGGAGGTTGTGCTGGTTCTGGCCTGACTGGAGATGTCAGCCCACTTGGCGTCAGTGATCCCTCATGCATGTGCGAGGCACCTGGTATATGTGCGTGCGAGACGCCCGTTATAGGAGTGTCGTGAGGAGTCTGTGTAGGGCTCGGTGTGCGCGGTGTCACCTCGGGTACAGGGTTCATAGTTACCGTGGAGTGTTCGGGGTAGTGGTCTGCTGCTCCTGCGGGCGCCAGGTCGCGGACGGAGACCGTGTCCTCCCACCCATCAGGTAAGACCACGTAGGTATACTGGGAGTTCGCATGTAGAAGGTGAACCCTCTCGACCAGCGGGGAGTATTTATTGCTCCTCACATGTTTCCGGAGCAGCACTGGCCCTGGGGATGTCAGCCAAGCTGGTAGGGTGGTCCCAGTGGCAGACTTCCTGGGAAAAGAGAATAGGCGCTCGTGAGGGGTGGCATTGGTGGACGTACATAACAGGGAGCGGATAGAGTGGAGTGCCTCGCGGAGGACCTCCTGCCATCGAGAGACCGGCAACCCTTTTGACTTAAGGGCTAAAAGTGTGGCCTTCCACACTGTGGCATTCTCCCTCTCCACCTATCCATTTCCCCAGGGATTATAGCTCGTGGTCCTACTAGTAGCAATGCCCCTAGCCAGCAGGTACTGGCGCAGCTCATCACTCATAAAGGAGGACCCTCTATCACTGTGGATATAGCAGGGATATCCGAACAGAGTGAAGAGCTGGCGCAGGGCTTTTATGACGGTAAAATCGGGTGACCCCCGGGTGGCAAAGATGTGCATGGAGGGCATATAGCTGGTCGAGCTGTGCACTGGCACATGCTCCCTGGGATAGTGCATCAGGGGGCTCATTGAGCCTTCCAGGCCAGTACAGGATATCATAGTTGTAGGTGGAGAGTTCTATTCTCCACCGCAAAATTTTATCATTTTTGATTTTGCCCCGCTGTTGGTTGCTGAAAATGAACGCAACTGAGCGCTGGTCGGTCAGCAAGGTGAACCTTTTGCCGGCGAGATAGTGCCTCCAGTGCCTAATAGCTTCCACTATGGCCTGGGCTTCTTTCTCCACCGCGGAGTGCCGAATTTCAGGGCCTTGAAGGGTACAAGAGAAGAATGCTACTGGCCTTCCTGCCTGATTGAGGGTAGCAGCCAGCGTGAAATCAGAGGCGTCACTCTCTACTTGGAAGGGAATTGTCTCGTCCACCGCATGCATCGTTGCTTTGGCAATGTCCCCTTTAATGTGGCTGAAGGCTGTGCAGGCCTCGGCAGAGAGGGGAAATGTCGTAGACTTGACCAGGGGGCGGGCCTTGTCTGTGTAATGAGGGACCCATCGGGCGTAATAGGAAAAGAAGCCCAGGCACCGTCTGAGGGCTTTGAGGGTGGTGGGAGGAGGGAGTTCTAACAAGGGGTGCATACGGTCGGGGTCAGGGCCAATGACCCCGTTCTCCACGACATACCGAAGGATAGTGAGTCAGGTGGTTCCGAACACACACTTGTCCCTGTTATAAGTAAGGTTCAGGGCTTTGGCCACTTGGAAAAATCATTGGAGGTTGGTGTTGTGATCCGACCAGTCGTGACCACAGATGGTGATATTATCCAGATAGGGAAATGTGGCCTTCAGTTGGCACTGGTCCACCATCTGGTCCATTTCCCTCTGGAAGACAGAGACACCATTTGTGACACCGAAGGGGACGCGCAGGAAGTGATAGAGCCTGCCGCCCACCTCGAAGGTAGTGGATGAGACCATTCCCTTCCAAGTAGAGAGTGACGCCTCTGATTTCGCGCTGGCTGCTACCCTCAATCAGGCAGGCAGGCCAGTAGCATTCTTTTCTCGGCCGGTGATTTCAAAACCCACTGCAAAGAACTGAGGTCTGAGTGTAGCTCCAGGTCAGGGTCTTCAACAGAACCCCATCCAACCTGAAAAGGAAAAAGAGAGACATCAAAGGTAGAAATTAAGCTGTCCCCGCAGACGAGCTTGAAGGAGTTGCTGTTAAGCGCCATTGTAGCTCTGCCCCGTTGTTTGGCAAATTTACAAACAGCATGCATCACATTCAAGGCCCATGTTATCTCTGTAAACTGAGCCCTTGGATGTGCTCCCATACATTTTTCATCTATCAAATCAAAGACTAGAAAGTTTCAGAACAGTTGGAATGGAAGATATGAAAGATTCTGTTCCAGAATCATGATTTTGCCACAAATAGCTTTTCCTCTGAAGGCTCTTGTTTTCTATTGCTCTTTAGGTACGCGCATAAAAAACTCCCCTTAAGGCAACTGTCTGTGGCTAAGGTTTGCAAGAAAGTGCCCAGCTCAACCCTTTTCCATTGTCAGCTCACTTAGAACAAACAGCAATTGAGATTTTGTAATCACATGCTCAAAGTTATGGGGAAAAATTAGACAATGGCTGAATTGTCTGTTTGTTTGTTTGTCATACTTAAATATATTCTTGTTCCATAACTTCCACTGTTCAATATATTAGGCATGCACAGTCCTGTAATGTCTTCCTCTTAAATGCTGTTAAAACAACAAATTCTCTCTTTGTTTTGCAATGCTGTTTAATATTGCAACTAAATTAAGGAACACACGCAATACTCTGGAGGAACTCAGCAAGTCAGGCAGCATCGATGCAGGGAAATAAACAATCAATGTTTCAGGCCGAGGCTCCTCACCAGGTATCAGCCCAGAACTTCCCCTCTTTAAATGCTGCCTGACTTGCTGAGTTCCTCCAGCATTTTGTGTGTGTCGCTCAAGATTTCCAGCATCTGCAGAATCTCTTGTGTTTACTAATTTAAGAATACTACAGCCACAAATATCCAATATCTAGGGTTTCACCTCTGCCAGCTTTAAAACAAAAGCGGAAGATTGGTGTTACCATTAAAATGATATATACATAGATGATGGTGAAGTGCTGTTGAGCAACAATTTTTTGTGGTAGCAAACTGCCTCTTATACAAATAGCTCAAAGGGTTCTGTTCTCTGCAGATAGCATGAACGCTAAAACCACAAACCAAGTTCACAACTGCACGAAAGCGAGAGGTCTGTGTCTATTTGTGGAACTTTTGTTAAAGATAGAGAGTACTTCCTGTGGCTTTACATGAATGTTTAATGCTGTAAGAAAGTATTATTTATTATGCTAGTTAATATATGGAAAATATAGAAGAACAAACCAGAACTCTGCATTTGTTGCTGTAGAGAGCAGATTGTGAAACTGTCTTAAGTTCTAAAATTGGGGTATATTATAATTTAACACCGTGTTTATCCTAAGGTCTAGACCATTGGATATAGGAGCAGAATTAAGCAACTTGGCCCATTGAGTCTGCTCTGCCATTCCATCATGGCTGATTTATTATTCCCCTCAACCCCAGTATCCTGCCTTCTCTCTGTAACCTGACTAATCAAGAACTTATTAGCCTCTGCTTTAAATATACCCAATGACTTGGCCTCCACAGCCATCCACGGCAATGAATTCCACAGATTCACCACCCTATGGCTAAAGAAAATCCTCTTCTGTTCTAAATGGACATCCCTCTATTCTAAGGCTGTGCCCTCTTGTTCTTGACTCCCCCACTATAGGAATCATCCTCTCCACAACTACTCTGTCTAGGCCTTTCAATAGTTGATGGGTTTCAATGAGATCTCCCCTCATTTTTCACTTATCCTGCAAGTACAGGCCCTGAGCCATCAAACGCTCCTCATACATTAACCTCTTCATTCCCAGACTTATTCTCCTGAACCTGCTCCTAACCCTCTTCAACGCTAGCACGTCCTTTTTTAGATCAGGGGCCCAAAACTGCCCACAATAATCCAAGTGCAGTCTGACCAATACCTTATTCAGCCTCAAAATCACGTCCTTGCTCTTATACTCTAATCCTTTTGAAATCAACGCTAACATTACACTTGCCTTTCTTACCACCGGCTTGACCTGCTTGACCCACCAAGTGTAACTGCCATTTTATGTTCAAGGGGAAGACGTACAAACTCCAAACTCCGATGCCTCGAAGTGCAATAGCATCGATCTAACCGCTAAAGTTAACCTTTAGAGAATCTTGCACAAGGACTCCTATGTGCACCTCTGATTTTTGAATTTTCTCCCCAGTGAGAAAATAGTCAACCTTTTTATTTCTTCTACTAAAGTACATGACCATACTCTTCCCTACACTGTATTCCATCTGCCATTTCTTTGCCCATTCTCCCAATCTGACCAAGTCCTTCTGCAGACTCACTACTTCCTCAACACTACCTGCCCCTCCCTCTGTCTTTGTATCATCTGCAAACTTGGCCACAAAGCCGTCAGTTCCGTCATTAAAATTGTTGACATATAACATTAAAAGAGCGGCCGGTGAGTGAGTGGGCCAGTGAAGGAGTGGAGCTTTGAGGCTTTGGCTCGAGAGGCTTTGGCAGTTTTGGCAGTTGGACTGTACAATCAAGTCAATCAAGATTTGAATAGCTCTGACTCAGCAGAAAGCAGTTGACTGGACAATCAAGATTTGAATAGCTCAGACTCAGCAGAAAGCAACTGATTGGGTAATCAAAAATTGAAAAGCTCAAACAAATAAAAAAAGGGGTAGCTCAAGCAAGAGCAGCCAGTGAGTGAGTGGGCCAGTGAAGGAGTGGAGCTTTGAGGCTTTGGTGAGAAGAGGCAGAAGACAAGCTTGTTCCTAGTGAGGTAAGGCCGGGTAAGTTTCTTTACTAATTTTGTTAACTTAGGAGTTGGTAATAGAGGCAGTAGATAGGGCAGTCCAGTGCTCTGATTGTAGGATGTGGGAAGTCAGGGACAGCACAATTGTCTCTGATGACTACACCTGCAAAAGGTGCATCCAGCTGCAGCTCCTGTCAAACCGAGTTAGGGAACTGGAGCTGGAGCTGGATGAACTTTGGATCATTCGGGAGGCAGAGGCAGTAATAGATCAGATTTTCCGGGAGACAGTCACCCCTAAAAGTCAGGAGACAAGTAACTAGGTGACTGTCATGAAAGGGAAAGGGAATAGACAGAAAGAGCAGAGCACCCCTGTGACCATTCCCATCAACAGTAAGTATACTGTTAGTGGGGATGACCTACCAAGGACAAGTTGCAGTAGTTGCGTCTCTGGCACTGAGACTAGACCCTCAGCTCAGAAGGGAAGGAGGGAAAAGAGGAGAGCAGTAGTGATAGGGGATTCGATAGTTAGGGGGACAGAAAAGAGGTTCTGTGAGAGTGGTCGAGAATCCAGGATGGTCTGTTGCCTTCTTGGTGCCAGGGTTCATGATATCTTGGATCGAGTTCTCGGTTCTCAGGAGAGAGGGTGAGCAGCCAGATGTCGTGGTCTACGTGGGGACCAATGACATAGATAGGAGTAGTGATGAAGTCCTGAAGAATGAATATAGGGAGTTAGGGAAGAAGTTAAAAAGCAGGACCTCAAGGGTGGTAATCTTGGGATTGCTGCCTGTGCCACGAGACAGAGAGGGTAGGAACAGGAAGTTATGGCAGATGAATGCTTGGCTGAAGAGTTGGTGCAGGGGGCAGGGGTTCAGATTTCTGGATCATTGGGATCTCTTCTGGGGAAGGTCTGACCTCTACAAAAAGGACAGGCTGCACCTGAACTGGAAAGGGACCAATATCCTGGCAGGCAGGTTTGCTAGAGCTATTGGGGAGGGTTTAAACTAGTTTGGTGGGGGGGGGGGGGGTGGGAATCAGAATGTGAGTGCAGAGATTAGGGTAGAAGGACAAGGGCATGATGCTTTGTGTTCTGAGTTGGTGAGGAAGGACGGGCAGAGGACAAAACATAAATGTAGCCAGTTAGAGGGGTTGAACTGTGTCTTTTTCAACACTAGGTGTATTAGGAATAAAGGGGATGAACTTAGAGCATGGATCAGTACGTGGAACTACGATGTTGTGGCCGTTACTGAAATTTGGCTGGAGGAAGGGCAGGATTGGCTAATGCAGGTACTGGGATTTAGGTGTTTTAAAAGGAATAGGATGGGAGGTAGAAAGGGGGGGTGCAGAGCATTACTGGTCAGGGATAGTATCACGGCTATAGAAAGGGAGGACGCTGCAGAAGGAGTGTCCATGGAGTCAGTCTGGGTGGAAGTCAGAAATAGGAAGGGATCAATCACTGTGCTGGGAGTAGTCTATAGGCCCCCAAATAGCCCTCGGGACACAGAGGACAGATAAGCAGGCAGATTTTAGAATGGTGCAGGAAATGCAGGGTTGTAGTTATGGATGATTTCAACTTCCCTCATATTGACTGGCACCTCCTGACTACAACGGGCATAGATGGGGCTGTATTTGTCAGGTGTGTTCAAGAAAGATTCCTGACACAGTATGTGGACCAGCCAACGAGAGGAGAGGCCATACTGTATCTAGTTCTGGGTAATGAACCTGGTCAGGTGGCAGACCTCTTGGTGGGGGAGCATTTTGGTGAGAGTGACCACAACTCCCTTAGCTTCAGCATAGCTATGGAAAAGGATAAAAACAGACAAAATGGGAAAGTGCTTAACTGGGGAAGGGCTAACTATGAAGGGATGAAGCAAGAACTAGCGAGAGTAAATTGGAAACAGATGTTCAAGGGTGAAAGCACAGAAGTAATGTGGAGGAAGTTTAGGGACCATTAGTGCTGGGTTCAGGATAGGCTTGTCCCACTGAGACAAGGAAAAAATGGTAGGAAAAGGGAACCGTGGCTGACAAAACACGTGAGGCAACTCATCAAGAGGAAGAAGGAAGCATATGTTAGATATAAGAAGCAGGAAGTGGGAGGGGCTCATGAGAAATATAGGGTAGCCAGGAAGGAGCTTAAGAAAGGAGAGCCCAAAGGGGAGCAGGAATTGTCATGTAGGATTAAGGAGAACCACAAGGCATTCTATGCGTATGTGCAGAAGGATGACAAGAATGAAGGTGGGGCTGCTAAAGGATAAAGAAGGCAACACGTGCCTGGAGGCGGAGGAGGTTGGGGAGGTCCTAAATGAATACTTTGCTTCAGTATTCACAAGTGAAAAGGACCTTGATCAGAGTGAGGTCGAAATAGAACAGGCCTATGTGCTGGACAATGTGGAGATTAAGGAAGAAGAAGTGTTGGATCTTCTTAAAAACATCAAAATTGATGTCCCCAGGGCCGGATGTGATATACCTCAGGTTGCTGTGAGAAGTGAGAGAAGAGATTGCTGGAGCAGTAGCTGTGATCTTTGAATCCTTTTTGGGTGCAGGGGAGGTGCTGGAGGATTGGAGAATGGCAAATGTAGTTCCCTTGTTTAAAAAAAGGTAATAGGGAGAATCCTGGGAACTTAGACCAGTGAGTCTTACGTCGGTGGTCTGCAAGCTATTGGAAAGGATTCTTAAGGATAGGATCTACGAACATTTGGAGAAGTAGTCTACTCAAGGATAGTCAACATGGCTCTGTGAAGGGAAGGTCATGCCTCACAAGCCTAATTAAGTTTTTTGAAGAGGTAACAAAAGAAATTGATGAGAGTAGGGTGGTAGATGTGGTCTACGTGGATTTTAGCAAGGCGTTTGACAAGGTCCCCCACAAGAGATTCATCCAGAAAGTCATGAGGCATGGGTTTAGTGGAACCTTGGCTGTTTGGATAAAAAATTGGCTAACAGGAAGAAAGCGGAGGGTAGTAGTGGAGGGAAAGTATTTTACCTGGAGGTCAGTGACTAGTGGAGTGCAACAAGGATCTGCCCTGGGACCACTGCTCTTTGTTATTTTCATAAATAACCTGGATGAAGAGGCAGAAGAATGAGTGAATAGGTTTGCAGATGACACAAAGATTGGAGGAGTTGTGGGTGGAGCTGTAGTTTGTCGAAGGTTACAAGAGGATATACACAGGATGCAGAGTTGGGCAGAAAAGTGGCAGATGGAGTTCAATCCGGATAAGTGTAATGTGATGCATTTTGGAAGGACAAACCAGAAGGCTGAGTACAGGATTAATGGTCAGTTACTTAAGAGTGTGGATGAACAGAGGGACCTTGGAGTTCAAATCCATACATCCCTCAAGGTTGCTGCACAGGTTGATAGGATAGTTAAGAAGGCCTATGGGATGCTAGGCTTCATTAATAGGGGGATTGAGTTCAAGAGTAGAGAGGTCATGTTGCAACTCTACAAATCTCTGGTGAGACCACACTTAGAGTATTGTATTCAGTTCTGGTCACCTCATTATAGGAAGGATGTGGAAGCTACGGAGAGGGTGCAGAGGAGATTTACCAGGATGTTGCCTGGATTGGAAAACAAGTCTTATGAGGCACGGTTAGCAGAGCTGGGACTTTCCTCTTTGGAAGCATAGAAGGATGAGAGAGGACTTGATAGAGGTCTACAAGATTATGAGAGGCATAGATAGGGTGCATAACCAGTACCTGTTTCCCAGGGTATGAATAAGAAACACCAGAGGGCATATGTACAAAGTTAAGGGAGGGAAGTTTAGGGAAGACATCAGGGGTAAGTTTTTACACAGAGGGTTGTGGGTGCCTGGAATGACTTGCCAGGGATGGTGGTGGAGGCTAAAACATTAGGGATATTTAAGAGCCTCTTGGACAGGCACATGGATGAAAGAGAAATAGAGGGTTACAGGGTAGTGTGGTTTAGTAGTTTTTTTAATATAGTGGTCGGCACAACATCGAGGGCTGAAGGGCCTGTATTGTGCTGTAATATTTTAGTGTTCTAGTGGTTCCAATACTGACCCATGCCCAATACCATTTGTCACTGGCAGCCAATGAGAGTAGGCCCCCTTATTCCAATTCTTTGCCTCTTGCCAAACAGCAAATCTTCTATCCATTCTAGCATCTTTCCTGCAAAACCATGGGCTCTTGTTAAGCAGCATCATGTGTGGCATCATGTCAAAGGCCTTCTGAAAATCCCAGTAAATAACACCCACTGATTCTATCCTGTCTGTTATTTTCACAAAAATTCCAATTCTTTGGCATTCTGTGAGGAAATAAAAGGTAGAATAGTCTCAACAAATTGAGGTTGCTCTCATTGGATTTGTGCATTTCTACAGGAAACCACCAGTTGGTCTTCAATCTACTACGTAACCTATTGCATTTACTGATAGCTTCTTGTAATTAGACTTTGAAAAATGTGTATTTTTTAATTGGCTCCCATTAAATGAAGAGAGGAGATCCTTGTAATCATTTGACAATGACAACAGTAGCGTTTTCTCTCAAAATCTCAAACCTGCTGTTGGATCTCAAATCACTACTTGTCTTTCCACCAGTTCCAAGTCTGAATCTCTCCAATCATGCATTCTATTTGAGCCAGGAAACATGGCAACTTCACCTGAAGCTATAGTGATATCCTCTGAGGCTGTGGATCTGTTAACTTATTAACCTAACCACCTTAACCTATGTAGCTTTAGACAAAGTTAACTATATTGTTTACCGACAGAGCTTTTTTTCCCTTCAGAATCAGGTCTAATATCTTTGGAAAAACACACTCAAAATACTGGAGGAACTCAGAAGGCCAGGGAGCATCTTGGAAAAGAGTACAGTCAATGTTTCAGCCTGAAACATCGACTGTACTCTGTTTTAGATGCTGCCTGGCCTGCTGAATTCCTCCAGCATTTTGTGTGTATTGCTCAGATTTCCAGCATCTGCAGATTTTCTCTTGTTTGTGATTGGATTATTATCAATGGCATAGGTCGGGAAATTTGTTTTTAATATACCTTGAAGGATTACTCTCACTAGATTGAAGCCTTAAGAGCATGGTTATAACCAGAAAATCCCAGCCAGGGCTACTCTTCCTGGTCCTTACAGTATTATTTCAGGAGAGCTTCCAGATTTTATCCCTGTGCAGTACTTCTCCCCTCTCCCTTCATATTGATGTGATTCGCTCTGGTGACATCTAGAGGTATAAGGTCAACTTTCTGATGTATGCTGGTAACATCAGCCCTCCACCTCCACCCATTGTGTTTATTGGCTCACAACTGTTTGAACTGCTTGATCTAGAACTTTCTTTGCAAAATTCCAAAAAGTTGTTGTGCAGTTAAAAATTAACTGAACCCAATTTTGTACACATTTCTTGCTGCCTTCACACCCAATGGGAAATTCAGCTCCTGACTTTTCAGCTAGATTTTCATTTTCCATGACTTTGTTTCTCAGGCATGTAACTTTCCCAGATGCTTCAATAGCAGTACAACATATAAAACTCATCTCCAGTGTGATTTTGAATTTTAAAAATGACTAACTAGAAATTTCTTTACCATCTTATTAACCTAACATTGTGTGTCCCTTTTACGTGTAAAAGACCCTTAAATGTAGCGATTGTCATTTACAAGTTGTGGTAAACCATGTATATCTGTCTGGACATGCCCCTCTGCTGACTGCTCCTGTGGCTCCTCGCACAGACCACTGGATAAAGGTGATTGTGTCACTGCTCCTTCCACAGTCCAGAGCAGGCATCTGGCATGGACGTGCTCCATTTTACTGCTAATAAAAGCCTTTCAGTATTTACTCTACTTCCAGTCTTTTGGAGTTATTGATAGTGCATCACAAGTGTTATAGAACACTATTGTCAGATGTCTCTGTGTAGTGCAGATCAGCGTTCCCTACTGATCGTTTTCATGCTACTATCGTTTTCAGATCAGTGAAGTCAAAAATCTCACTGCTTGCAATTTTGACAATTGTTATTGTCATGTGGGAAGGAGCTTCACATCAGAAAAAATAGAATTAAGGCAAACACAAATCCCACTATTGAGCCAAGGGTCAAATTTCCTGACTGGTGCTAAAATGCCCAGAATGGGGCACCACGGTAGTCTAGTGGTTAGGTCGACGCTATCGCCCTTTGGGTGCCGGAGTTTGAAGTTCAGTTCCACCACCATCTGTAAGGAGCTTTTACGCCTTCCCCGTGAACAGAAAATGGCAGGAACACTTGGCGGGTCAAGCAGCATCAGCAGAGAAAAGAAAGAGTCTATAGAAACATAGAAAACCTACAGCACAATACATGCCATTCGGCCCACAATGCTGTGCTGCACATGTCCTTATTTTAGATGTTTAAGGTTAATGAGACTTCATCAGAAAGTTTAAATTACAATCAATCAACCCCTCCAACAGTGACCATTATTTATTGATAGATGTGGAATATCACTTCAATTTCTTTTTTTTTGAAGATGCTTTAAAATTTATCTCCTTTGTCTTCTTCTCAATGTCAATGAATTAACTAGTCTGGTACACTCATGCTATTTTCAGGCCCAAATTCTACAGTAAAGATTCTGCAATCTAACTAGTTTTGAAGATGCAGAGTGGTCTAATCTCAGGTTTTATATTTCCTATTGCATGATATGGCCTTCCAATCACTACAAGTTCTGGTGAAATGTCTATCGTTCCTAAATGAAAAATGGGCTATATTTTTATGGCAAACAGTCTACTCTGCATCTAAAGGTGAATCTAATTGATGTCAGTTTTGGAGGAATGTTTCAATGTAATGTCACTGCAATTTTCTTCGAAGAACATTTGCAACCAACTTTGAGAATAAGATTAGAGAATCTCTACTATATGCCACTTGATAACAGCTAATGTTATATTTTTGTACTTACATGTTATAGCAAGTGACTTGTGACTTACACATATGGCCCAGAGGGCAAATAAATTAACAAAGCCACTAGAAATATTAGTTCTGTGATCTCATTCACACTCTGGAAAATGGTTGGGGCAAAGCTTGTGTCCATCTATTAAAATGACAATATTAAAATCACAGCCTATTGCTGACAAATGCTCCTCAATGTGTGCCTAGCTATTGTTACAAGAATGTTCATTCCTGCTTTTGAGTAGTTTGTAAGATGTAAATGTTAAAGTTTGGGAAGTCAAAAACTAAATCTTTAACAGTTGTATTCAGTACATAGATGCTTACCTGATATTGCAACATTAATTTTTCAAATGACCCTTTGTATAAATGCTAAATGTGTATTAAATGTCACTGTGTATAATGTAAACCATATTATCACATTAGTTATTGATTAGACTTTGACTGTATTACAAAGTGACAATAAAGAACAAATTTGTGAAATCACTGAACACATAACGAGCAATGATAGAGGATCTCAGCAGGCCAGGTAGCATCAATGGAAAGAAGTAAACATTCCATGTTTCAGGCTGGGACCTTTTATCAGGACTTAACAGATCTATTGGATGTTCTTGGCAGAACATGGAAGATAGATTTATTAATACTCAGGAGTTTTTCTTCCTAATTAACAAAGGCATTGGGAGCAGTTTGTTTTGTTAGATACATTGAAGTTAACAAGGCAAAATCACAATTAACCAAGTAAAGGGTAGAAAGAGTTTTGTCCCTGTATGATTTTCATGCTTTTGTTCAGTTGGGTGTCTGAATTGGAAGAAGATTATTTAAATAGATATCTTTGTCTCACTGAATGCAAGAACAAAAATTCTGGAGTCAGCCATTTAACTCCTCATGTCTACAACTGTATTCATTAGGATCACTGCTGATCTTTTACCAGTGTCATTTACCTCAAACCCCTTCATTTCTTCAAAATCCATCTAAAGTTATGGCTTTATCTTTTTAAAAATGACAAGTTATTGGCATGAATTTTCTCTTCCAGGAGACATTTTCCAATATGAAGAGTCCACCAAGTAGTTGCTCATAACTGTGAATTTTGTAAAGTGTCAATATTTTTTGCCTTAAGTAAACTGCTGCAAAGTGCTATTGAGAGATCTTTATAGGTGCATGTTGCTTTTTGTCAATAAAAGTATGACATTTCATGTTCATAATGTGTTCATATTTTTCATTTCGGTGAGTGTCTATTACATGACTAAGTAGCTCATCAGTTTTAGTGAATGAGCATTTGAGGAAACCATGATCAGTTATAGAGTCATAGAGCCTTACAGTATGGAATCAGAGCTATTGGCCCAACTTGTCCATGCCAATTGTTGCCCATCAAGCTTGGCCTACCTGCACACATTTGTCCATAGACCTCCAACCTAATGGTTTTCAACCATCTACTGCTTGTGGCCCACTTGTAACTTATATTTACCCTACCTTCCAAAGACTTTTTTTTTGCTCAAGTATCTTTTGCTCAACTGTATTAATTATTCTAATATGCAGTCAATATATATGTCTTAACATGTTGTATTTAACATATTATTATATGCAAAAAGCATTTAATATTGTTACTTTTGGTATTCAGTGAGTGATGCAAACCGGAGTGTTTTTGAATATCTGTTGCAACTTGGTTAAAGATAATCAAAGATCACCTCTTTTCAAGACATCAAGACAGTCACAGGCTATTGATAGCGGGCGAAGAGCTTGACTCATATCACGGTCAACTAGATCAGAGGTGGAAAATCCAATTAAAAACAACTTTGCTTTCTCCCAGAGTGTGGAAACTTATTTTGAGTATCACTAGTTGTCCAGAAATCTTGCTTACTATGTTTGAATTTTGCTTGAGCTGGTATATCACTCTGCAGCTCAATAAGACAGTCTTGCATTTGGTGTCACCATCATTCACATTCACCCCAAATAGATCACCCCAAAATGTCAGGCACAGCATTTTTTAAATGAACAATGAATCCTGTGTATCTTCCTACCATCAAAGCAGCACCATCAGTTGCACAGGCCATTATATATTCCAGCAGAATATTGTTTTCCAAGAAATAGCTCTTTACTTTTTCAAAAATCATTTCATCTTTGGTACCTGTCTTTTGGGCAAAAAACATTTCCTCCATAGCCTGATCGTCATTCAAAAACCAAACATAAGTCATCAAAAGGGCTTCATTATCAATAAGGTGCTTTTATCGATTTGCAGGGCAATCTTCTTCCAGTTGCGCATCTAGTTTATTTATTATTACAATTATTACTATTTTTCTCTCTTCTTCTGTATTATGTATTGCATTGAACTGCTGCTGCTAAGTTAACAAATTCTGACACATGCTGGTGATTAATAAACCTGATTCGGTTTCTGAAAGGAAGTTGTTTTCCACATCATCTGTGCCTTCATACTGATGAGTTGCTCAAGGGGGCAGCTTGAATAATTTCATATGTGCTCTGATTCATAACAGTAGAAATTACATCTGTGCTATGACTACGTTAAGATATTAGGATTTGTGGTATACATTTAGATTTCAGATAGGATTCATGAGCCAGTTTAACATAGATAACAAAAGGGAATTTATCATTTTAATGATTGTTCTAAAATTAACTTCAACCAGCTAATACATTTGAACCCAGTAAAGGTCATTGTTAAGTTCACCTGCTAAATATTGTGTGATTGAAAACTAATACTAAGTTGCAGACAGCTTATTATCCTAGTCCAAATGCCAAAAAGTAGTGGTTTGATTTCTTGTAACCAAGTAATTGCTCAAAAAGGCAAATAGTTCTCAGATTGAGAACAGATAAACCAAGCGTCCATTATGAAACTGTATCAAATAGTGGATCAATTAGTTGCTCAACTTTGTTACTCTATGCATTCACATGCAGAATGCATGAGTCGTGAGTGGAATTGACATATCACTGTCACCGTGAGAGCTATCGCCTCTACAGCCCATCGGCAACTTATGGATGCTGGTGCAGGGTAGGTAATCGGCAGACTCCAACACAGAATGAGCTGGATGTACTGGGAGAGACCAGGAAGGCCGGTGAGCTGACCAAATTTTCTGTTTCCCCTACCCCAATGACAGATTAAATTCAAGAGCTGGTTTCTTATTGTTGATCAGGAGTCTGGTTCAAATAAGGGGAGTACGAGGGCTGACATTTCAGAGCTTTCTACCTCAAACTGCACACTGAGTCTGGCCATTCCTAAAACCCCAGTTCCTCAAATGGTCACCTGTTTGATCCTAAAATATGACATGCTTAAGCATCACGTTAATGGGACAGGAAATGAACTGAAACTACTTCAGGGCAAGTGCTTGCCTGGAACAGATTAATATTGATCAAATATAACTTGTCTTTACAGGAATTATCTCAAGTTTGATAGAACCTTATCCCCACTCCTTTTCAATAACTTTTCCCGACATATTGAAGCCCACTCTCTTTTCGTCTTGTTGAAATCCAAAGAGCTTCTACAGGTATATTAAGAGCAAAAAGATAGTAAGGGATAAAATTGGTCCTCTTGAAGATCAGAGTGTTCGGCTATGTGTGGAACCAAAAGAAATGGGAGAGATCTTAAATGTCAATGGAAATAAGGCAAACAGGTAGTGAGGTCATGGAACCTATACAGATTGAAGAGGAGGAGGTGCTTGCTGTCTTGAGGCAAATCAGAGTAGATAAATTCCCAGGACCTGACTGGGTATTCCCTTGGACCTTGAAGGAGACTAGTGTTGAAATTGCAGGGGCCCTGGCAGATATATTTAAAATGTCGGTATCTATGGGTGAGATGCCGGAGGATTAGAGGATAGCTCGCGTTGGTCCGTTGTTTAAAAAAGGCTCAAAATGTAATCCAGGAAACTACAGGCTGGTAAGTTTGATGTTAGTAGTAGGTAAATTATTGGAAGGAGTACTAAGAGAAGTATTTAGATAGACAGGGACGTATTAGGGAGAGTCAACACACCTTTGTGTGTGGTAGGTCATGTTTAACAAATCTATTAGAGTTTTTCAAGGAGGTTACCAGGAAAGTGGATAAAGGGAAGGGAGTGGATGTTGTCTACATGGACTTCAGTAAGGCCTTTGACAAGGTCCTGCATGGGAGGTTAGTTAGGAAGATTCAGTCACTAGGTGTACATGGTGAGGTAGTAAATTGGATTAGACATTGGCTCAGTGGGAGAAGTCAGAGAGTGGTAGTGGAGGATTGCTTCTCTGATTGGAGGCCTGTGACTAGTGGTGTGCCACAGGGATCAGTGCTGGGTCCATTGTTATATGTCATCTATATCAATGATCTGGATGATATTGTGGTAAATTGGATCAGCAAATTTGCTGATGATACAAAGATTGGAGGTGAAGTGGAAGGTTTTCAAAGCTTGCAGAGGGATCTGGACCAGCTGGAAAAATGGGCTGAAAAATGGCAGATGGAGTTTAATATAGACAAATGTGAGGTATTGCACTTTGGAAGCAGAAACCAAGGTAGAACATACAAGGTAAATGGTAGGGCACTGAGGAGTGCAGTAGAACAGAGGGATCTAGGAATACAGATACAAAATTCCCTAAAAGTGGTGTTACCGGCAGATAGGGTCGTAAAGAGAGCTTTTGGTACATTGGCCTTTATAAATCAAAGTATTGAGAGTAAGAGTTGGAATGTTATGGTGAGGTTGTATAAGGCATTGGTGAAGCAAATTTGGAGTATTGTGTGCACTTTTGGTCACCGAATTACAGGAAGGATATTAATAAGTTTGAAAGAGTGCAGAGAAGGTTTATAAGGATGTTGCCGGGACTTGAGAAACTGAGTTACAGAGAAAGGTTGAATAGGTTAGGACTTTATTCCCTGGGGCATAGAAGAATGAGGGGAGATTTGATAGAGGTGTATAAAATTATGATGGGTATAGATAGAGTGAATGCAAGTAGGCTTTTTCCACTGAGGCCAGGGGAGGAAAAAAACCAGAGGACATGGGCTAAGGGTGAAGGGGAAAAGTTTAAAGTTTAAAGGCAATATTGGGGGAGGCTTCTTCACACAGAGAGTGGTGGGGTGTGGAATGAGCTGTCAGATGAAGTGGTAAATGCGGGCTCACTTTTAACATTTAAGAAAAACTTGGACAGGTACATGGATGAGAGGTGTATGGAGGGATATGGGCCAGGTGCAGGTCAGTGGGACGAGGCAGAAAAATGGATTGGCACAGCCAAGAAGGGCCAAAAGGCCTGTTTCTATGCTGTAATGTTGTATGTGCTTCTAAACGTAATAACTATTAAGTAGTCTTCCAAGAATGAAAATGTTCATTGAGACTATACTATACAGGATCCCATGCCAGCCTTTTACAGAGAAATGCTTTCTGATGTGTATTTAATACTTAAGTATTATTGTTTGATTAAGCATTCTTGTTGTTGTTTACATAATGCATTACAGGTTATATGTACAAGTATGTGAATGGAATTGTGACAACACACATCATAAGCGTGTGCCTCACAGAAGTAACAACTGAGTGTACATGAGTTTTCCTGGGCTCCGTGTTCTTCTCTTGATTACCGTAGATTCCGGATTTTAAGCCGCTACTTTTTTCCCACATTTTGAACAGCTTTGAACTCTGCGGCCTTTAATACGGAGCGGCTAATACATGATTTTTTTTCATGCCGCCAAAAACATTTTGCCTCGTAACAGTAGACCAATAAAATTGATGAGTAGTTCACAGAGGTCCAATGAAATTGTACGATAAATCAAGCGCACTTTCACAATTAAATTATTGTAAATCAGTCATTTGTACTCACCCTCATCAACATGGAAAACACTCGAAGAAAAGCATTGTGCTGCCTTTATGGCAGTTATTTAGTTCATAATATTTTCGCTTAGTAATTCATTTTCTAGTTAAAGTTAGAAGAGTTTTAACTATATTTGTTTTCTGTACTACATCGCGGGATGCTATGACGTCACACCCGGTTTCGCCGCGACTTGTGGGAAAAATGCCGTTTTGCGATAAACGGGACGGCGGGGGGGAGCGGCGGAGCGAAAACGCTGCTTTTAAGTTAAAGGCGATCAATAACTTTTCCTGGTAGGCTGCAGTATATATATTTTTTACCAGTCGTTAGGAGATATTGGAATGTTGTTCAGTAAAAAAGTATACGCAACGTATATTTAAAAGTAGCCGCGTTACAGGCACGGTTCGAAAAAAAGCATTTGCAATATGTATTTGTTTATGTTACCATATGGATTTAATTAAAAGTTAAAAAATCCTCACGTGTAATATCTTTCTGTGTAAATATCTCATATTACAACGTGGGACACCTTCTTTCTAAAATTAGAGCCAGCGGCTTTTAATCAGGTGTGCTCTGTAGTCCGGAATCTACGGTAGTTTTTTGTTTTCGAGTAACAACAGAACAGTGGTGATGAATAAATTTTAAAATGAACCCGAGCCGACTATCTACCCGTTTCCGTGCAGCGAGACATTAGAGTGAAAAAGAAAAGCATAGCACACTTTCTTTTCAAGAGGGGAGAAATGGTCAAGTAAAAGAAAAGTGTAGTGTGTTTTTTTTTCTTCACATTATAAGAGAGACTATCAAGTTAAAAAAGAAACGTAGCACGTGTCTCTTCAGAAAAGGGTTAGAGACAGTTGAGTTGAGAAAATGCTGAAAATAGACAAAATTCACACATTCATAAGCAAGTGATAATAATTTAAAAAAGCATAAATAGCTGGCTGTATCACAGAGTAGATGCTTTGATTGCTCAAAAGATAATCGACTGATGTATACTGAATGAAATAGCCACTGAGAACCAAGTACTGGTTTTGCTGAATGCAATAGGTGGAAAAGCATACAGTTTGCTTAGAGGTTTGACTGCTCCAACCAAAGTGAGCTTTGCTGATGTGAAAATAATGCAGGAACGTTTAGAACTGAAACTATTGCTGATTGCAGAATAATTTAGGTTTCATAAGCAGAATTGAAAGGAAGGTGAGTCTATTTCAGCTTGTGTGTCTGAATTGAAGAAATTGTCTGAGCATTGTCAGTTCAATGATGGGCTTAATGATACACTGGGAGACCATTTTGCTTGTTGAATCTTACAAAAAGACATTCAAAGACGGCTCCTAATTGAAGCACAACTCATATTTAAAAGAGCAGTTGAAATTGCTGTATCAATAGAAATTGCCATTAGAGACACAATTGAGTTACATTTAGGAATGACAGTGAACATGAACAAAATTGTAATGTCTGAACAGAATCCGGTCTGGCCACACAGATTGTGTTACTATTGTGACAGGGTCTCACATACTGCAGACCAATAGAGGTTTCAAGGTGAAACTTGCAGAAAATACAACAAAGTAGGACACATACAAAGCATGTAGGGCAGACAAAAATAAATGGACTGCACAGGGAAGAGAAAAAAAAATTAAAAAATCAAGTTGCAGTTTCAAAAAGAGCACTAATCTGCATGCTGTTGATGAAAAATCTGATAATGACGAGATTGACACTGGACTAAATAGATTTGAGAGTTACAATGTGAAAACTGACAGGAGACAATCAATGTGGCTTACACCAGAAGTGAACGACAAATTAATTAAAATGGAATTGGACATTGGCTCGGCTGTTTCAGTTATTTCCAAAATGAGTTTGAACTTCACTTCAAAGATATTGAAATGAAACTTGCAACTATCCAACTAAGAACTTACAGTGGAGAAAAGATGAGTCTTGTGGGAATGATATTTCTAACCATGAAATACAATGACAAACAAGTCAGATTGAGCTTGTATGTTGTAAAAACAGAAGGGCCAGCATTGTGGGGCCATGACTGGCTGAGACAACTACAACTTAATCATCTTGATCTGTCCTCCATTTGGATGTCACATATCTTGCAACAGAGATAACTGAAAGTGATTTGAGAAAGGTACTGGATGATCCCACAGCAATGTTCAGGAATGCCGGATGGCATTGGAAAACTTAAACATATCAAGGGTAAAATAGTGTTAACTGAAAACACCATGCCCAAGTTTTGCAAAGCCTGTCCAGTTCCTTATAATACCTGTGAAAAAGTAGTGAGCTAGATTGCATGAAGGTTGAAACAATTTTTTCTAAATTTGAGTGAAGCCCATGAATAATGCCAGTTATCCCAGTAGCCAAGAAGAATTGGTCTATCAGGATCTATGGTAATTTGGAAGTCACCATCAACCCAGTACTGAAAGTATATCAATACACTCTGTGCAGGATAGAGGATATCTTTGCAAACCTTTCTGAAGGGAAACATTTAAGTAAAGTGGACTTTGCTGAGGCTTTGCTAAAAATGGAGATGGAAAAAGAGTCCAAAGTGTTTTTCACCATAAATACTCACAGAAGGTTCTATCACTATAATAGACTTGTATCTGAAGTTGCATATTCACCTGTTCGCTGGCAGAAAGCTGTGGACCAGGTGTTGTAAGGCTGCCCAGGCACTCAGCATTACCAAGATGACAAGGAACATGTCCAAAATTTCAAGGTAGTCTTAAGAAGATTATAGGATTATGGGCTTATAGCACGACAGCAACAAGTGTGAATTCTTTAAAACAATCATCACTTATTGTGGTTACCCATTGGTGCAAAAGATTTTACTCAAGTGTACTGAGAAAATTCAAGCAGTGATGGATTCTCCAAGGCTAAAGGACATGTCATTGTTGCTGTTCTTTTTAAGATTTGTGAATTACTATTATGGGCTCCTGTCAGACCTGGCTACTGTGCTCTACACTATGAACTCAGTATTACAGAATAGGAAGAAATGGCAACGGACAAAGCATTATGAGTTGGCTTTCAAAAAGGTAAAAGAAATGGTGATGTCAGACGCTGTACTCACATATAATGATCTGTATCATGCAGTGAAACCTGCCTGTGATTCCTCGCCTTATGGTACAGGTGCAGTCATGTCACATGTCATGAGTAATGGAAGTGAACGCCCTTTTCCATCGCGTTTCCTTACTGCTGCAGAGATAAATTATGCACAGATTGCCAGGGAGGCCATGAGTCTAGTTTGGGGTGTAAAGCAATTCAACCAGTGCCTTTCTGAAAGGTAAACTGGTGGGCTTTCAAAAAGGCAAAGGAAATGGTGACAAGAGACACTGTATTCATAAATCCACATCATCCAGAGAAGTTTGCCTGTGATGCCCCACATTAGAGTATAGTGCCATCCTGTCAAATGTTAAACCATCCTACAGCCTTTGTATCACATTCCCTTACCACTGCAGAGAAAAATTGCGCACAGATTGACAGAGAGGCCATGAGTTTGGAGTGTAAAATGTTTCAACCAGTACTTGAATGGGCAAGAGTTTATCCTTATTACTGATCATCAACCACTGGTGTCCATTTTCAATCTACAGAGGGATGTTCCACTAACAGAAGCAGCACAATTGCTGAGATGGGCTCTGTTTTTTAGAGGACGCAAGCACAATGTCAAATTCTAGAGGAAGACTAATCATTAAAATGGTGATGGATTTACAAAATTTACAAAAGAGGACACCCCTCTTGATGTATTCTTGCTAATGTAAATCAGAAGTTTCTCTATTACAACCAGAAAATAAAATCAGAAACGCCCCAAACTGTCTCAGGTTTACATGGCCACCCAAAATGGCTGGAATGTGCAGCAGAATTCTCAGTTCCCCCATTTTTACCCATGGCAGTATGAACTTGCCCTTAATGAGGGTTACCTTATGTGGGGACAGAGATTTGTTATACAAGCCAAACTGAGAGATAAAATGGTGGAGGAGACACATGCCAGTCATCTATGCATGGTCAAAATGAAAGCGTTGGCTTGAAGCTTTGTCTGGTGGCTTGGGATAGATCAGTAGATCGAGCAGCTTGCTTTGTACTGTTCAGGATGCCAACATGGCAGGAAAAAAGGTGCCTAGAGCTGTCAGAACCACTTACTACAGTCCCAAAGTCAATTCTTACGACCACCACAGAGGAGGCCCAGAAACTGAGATATACATTATATAGATGAAGAGAGAGCAATAAGTTACATATATGAGTTGAGATGCGTTCTACATTGAGTTCCAGTTTATAGCTAAGCAGGGATATGTGTTATGAATTTTAATATATTAGTAAGATTTGAATAATACTGTAAATCTATTGTGTAATTAAACATTCTTCATTGTTTACATAATGCATTACGGGTTCTATGTAAAAGTATGTGAATGGCATACGTCATGCCACCACATCATAAGCATGTGACTCACAGAAGTAAAAATTGAGCATACACCAGTTATACTTGGCTCTGGGTTTTTCTTCTCATTGGTTTTATGTTTTGAAGTTACAAAACATAACACCTTGCTGTCATACAAGATGTCTGATGCATTGTTCATGGTAGACTTGCCAAAAAGTGGGAGCTCTATGGAGCTGCTCAGCAGCCTGTCTCTCATATCTGATGAGACGCTACACCATGAGTGATTTACATCAAATGAACAACAATGAATTGTTCCAGATCTTGCATTGGTACATTGCCTATTCTAACACCTCCAACAAATCAGAATCAGATTTAGTATTACTGGCATATGTCGTGAAATTTATTGCTTTGCAGCAGTAGTACTCTGCATATTAGTAATAATAAAACTATAAATTACAATAAAATATATGTATGTATACTGTGAGCATGCATTGAGAGATATATATTAAATAAGTAGTGCAAGAAAAAAGAGAGAAATTAGTGAGGTAGTGTTCATGGGTTCATTGTCCTTTCTGAAATCTGATGGTGGAGGAGAATAAGCTGTTCCTGAAATGTTGAGTACAGGTATATGTCTTCAGGCTCCTGTACCTCCTCCTTGACCGTAGCAATGCATTGAGAAGAGGGCATATCCTGGGTGATGGGATCCTTAATGATAGATGCGGCCTTTTGAAGGTTTCCTGGATACTGGGGAAGCTAGTGCCTATGATAGAGCTGGCTGAGTATACAACTTACTGCAGCTTTTTCCGATCCTGTGCAGTGGCCCCTCCATTCCAGAGAATGATGCAACCAGGTAGAATGTTCTCTGTGGTACTTCTGTAGAAATTTTCCGAGTGTCTTTGCTGACATACCAATTCTCCTCAAATTCCTCATGAAATATAGCTGCTGTTGTACTCTCTTTGGAATTCCATCAATATGTTGGGCTCAGGATAGATTCTCAGAGATGTTGGCATCCAGGAATTTGAAACTACTCACTTTTTCCACTTCTGATCCCTCGATAAAAATTGGTGTGTGTTCCCTCGACTTCCTCCTCTTGAAGTCCACAATCAATTTCGTGATCTTACTGACATTGAGCTTGTTGCTCCAAAACTAATCAACCAACTAATCTATCCCCCTCTTGTACGCCTCCTCGTCACTATCTGAAATTCTGCCAGTAATATAGATGGCATTTGAGATGTGCCTCGCCACACAGTCGTGGGTGTAGAGTGAGTAGAGCAGTGGGCTAAGTGTGCATCTTTGAGGTGTGCCAGTGTAGATTGTCAGTGAGCAGGAAATGTTAGTTCCAATCTACACAGACTGTGGACTCCCAGTTGCAGAGGGAGGTATAGAGGCCCAGATTTTGGAGCTTGTTGATTAGAACTGAGGATATGATTGTGTTGAATGCTGAGCTGTAGTCAATAAACAACAGCAGGCTGCTTTAAATGCACAGGTCCAATGAATTGCCATGGAGAATTATGTACAGAAATCTTGCTGGCACTGAAATGTGATTCTCCGAAAGTGTTGCATTGCTGGTGACAGTTCCTTTTCCCTTGTTTAAGCTTACTGTATATTCTATCTCTCCTTCATAATACCGAGAAACTTTGACTTATTCATTTTTAGTCTCTTCTTAGTTTGTTGGTAGATATATCAAAGGAAACACTTAACGGAAGGTTAATGCTTAACCATGTGAACATTTATATTATCCTCACTAAATCAATCACCAGTCATACTTGGAAAGATATGTGGAGCTAGAGGGATGTTAAAGGCCAATACTTTATCCAAAATCCATTCAAAGAGGGCCCAGGGGTATAGTATAAATATATCAAGACCTGAGTCATACCTACATATGGCAAGTAGAGCACCTTAAGGCCCTGCACCAATGATAAATTGAACCTCTTCAAGTTGGCAATTCAAACAACTTACCATGCTCTAATCACCGTGAACAAGGTCTGGGTGATACCAAATGATGATGCCTAATACTTTCCAAATCGATCACATTCATCAATTTAGAATTCTACTTTGTCACTTAAGTAATCAGTAAAAGAAAACCTTCTCCTATCAAACATTATTCAGATATACTTTTCTTTTGACTTTGTTATAGATCTAATTTATATCTTTCTTGTCAGTGTGGTTTTGGGGATTATTCCAGGTGTGGTCACTTGCTCCCTCTACTGGTTAGTCAGATTTTTGAATATGGTGATTCTTTGTTTCCCTTTCAGTTGAACCTGAATGCAGACAAGAAAGTGGACAAATTCCCAGAACAATTTGTGCTTCTAACTGGACATGAGATTTTGGTGTGACGAATGCTGTTTTCTCTATTCTGTTAAAAATTTAACATAATAGAAAAAAATATTTGATAAAATATCTCCTTCTAATGAATAAAGCTTCCCAGAAATTAAGGGGCTGCAATTTTTTAAATACAAGCCAACATCCCTTGCCATGAGCACAATAGGAAAATTTGCTGTGTTTATATCATCCTAATTTCTCTTAGTAACTTTTTTCAGTTTTTATATTTAACCTTTACTTTAAATAAAACTACTGTTGTTTCAAGAATTTAGCCTCTGCCCTGAAAGCTTGAATCTAAGGACCAGCTTGGCTTCCATTCCTCATTGACCATTAAGCACACAATCTCACATGTTCAAAAATGACCAGGAAATGACCTTGTTAGGATCGTGGATGCGAGAATCAAATATCTATTTTTTTTCCATCAAAGTGAAAAGTCAATGGAAAATTGATTTGATCTTGAGGCTAGTTTAAACTGACAGCCTGGCAATCAGATCACATTACATGGCTCACCAGGACTAATATTGGCTTTTTATCTCTCCTTTTTATATCTGTGTGTTAAAGTCACATCAGTTAGCTGTCTGAAAAGACATGTTTACAGAAGAATTAACCCTATAATGTAGCACCATATGCTAGGTTTGGATTTTGGAAGGTTTGGCAGAAGCCGATAATTAATGCTGCTAATCACTGATGTCATTCTCTTGATATATTCAAATTATCCTGAGGAATATAGAGTATGATAACCTGCCAATCTGTATCAACTTTAGTATAAAAGGAACCACACTAAATTTCAAGAAGTTGACACTCAAGTTTCAAACAGATTTTATAACGGATTTTAAGGATTTGGATGTGTTTTACTGAACTATTACATCATCTGAAAGTATTCCATTATTAGCATGAAGTTGAAAAGCATGGAAATGATGGCTGAGCTTTGTTGGAAGTAATATGTCAAAATGTTTAAGTCAAAGATGAGGATTTTGTTTTTGTAGTGAGAGCCGAGTTTCTGAATATTTATTAAAGATGTGTAGATAGATGGTTGCTACACAAGGGGATGAAAGGTTGCTACAGGTAGAAGGAAATGCAGAGCTGAGGTTGCAAGCAGATCAGACGTGCAATCAAATCAGCTATGATCTTATCAAATGGTGCAAGGTCCCAGTGGCCTACTGCTGTTCTTAGTTATCAGCCTGTAGCTGCCGACGTGCATTGTCTCTGCCCTGTGCTCATTGATCTATGTTGCATTTTGTTTAAGTAATACCTCAGTTTTTAAAAAAAAACTCATCCTTGTTGCAATTACTTTCATATTCTTGCCCCTTCTGATTGTTGTCGTCTCCTCCAACTCTACAACCTGTGAAATATTTGGAATCCTTCAAAACAGTTCTCTGGAGCATCCAGCATTTTAATTGAACTATAGCAGCTTGTCATGTCTTCAAAGGTATTTCTTCGTTTCATTTAGGATCTAACTGCATTGTTCAATATTAAAATTAACTGTTCTAGGTAAATGGGACTGCCGGTGGTGTGGCGATTAAATCAGTGTCGGTTGTTCTGCCGCCAGTTCCTGAAGTGCACTCTAAATTCCTTAATTTTCTACCCTTTTGAAGTCAATGATTTATCAGTTTGGCTGCCGCCAAATAGCATGCAGAAGGTTCACATAACCTGTGCTTTGTAATGTTCTCCGAGGTAGTGAGAAAAGTCAGCTTTGTGTGTAATTATCAGTCAGGCTCTAGGGAAAGATTGGAGTTTCACACCCTGCACCCTGTCAAACATGGAGTGCAGATTAAGAATAATTAGAGTTGAAAGAACAATTTAGCCACTGTGTGGATAAGTGTGTTAAATCAAAGTTTGAGTGGGCTTCATGCCTGTGAGTGAGATTGCATTCCTATCTCCACAGGGGGGCAATATCATGCGTGTAACTATAGCCCCATTGGAGACTCCCTGAGGAGTCATAGCTCTTTTAACATACTGATCTCATAAAATGCCTGCAACATCTCACTCTCTGCAGCTTCCTCTTTGACTGTGTACTGTCAAACTGCTTTTAAATTCTGCGCACAGGTTCACTGGGGTAAATTCAATTGCAGTCTCAGGATCTGGCACCAAACCTTGAAGTAAGGTTTTCTGATACCTCACTGTAGAGGGAAGGTAAACACAGCAGGGAAATTGCAAGTGCCTTTTTAATTCTTTCTAATTGGTGAAAATATTTAAAATGTTAGAGTTCATTCATAACTTGCAGTTCGACTCACCGCACACAAGATCCTAATCAGCTAATTTTTCCGGATCCAATATCTGTGAATATTAGGACCAATTTAACAAATATTGCAATAAATAAACAAACCTGTCAACATCCTTGTAAATTGTCTCTGCACTCTTTCTTATTAATATCTTTCCTATAGGTAGATGTCCAGAACTACACACAATGCTGCAAATTTTGCTTCACAAATGTCTTATGCAACTTCATCATAAAATCCCAACTTCAGTACTCTGATTTATGAAGGCCAATATGCTAAAAGCCTTATCTACCTGTGATGCCCCTTTCAATGAATCCATGATGCATTTCTTTAACATACTTCTCAGTGCCCTACCTTTTACTGTGTATGGCCAACCCTGGTTTGTCTTTCCAAAGTGCAGCACCTCATACTTGTCTGATTTAATTCCATCTTCCATTTTCAACTCAATTTTTTCCATCTGGTTCAGATCCTGTTACAAGCTTTGATAGCTTCCTCGCTGTCCATTGTATCCCCAATCTTGGTGTCATTGGCAAGTTTGCTAATTCGCTTTACCACATTGTCATCCAGATTGTTGATATAGATGACAAACAACTATGAGCCCAACACCGATCCATGTGGCACTCCACTAGTCACAGGCCTCCAGTCAGAGAGGCCACCACCTGCACACCATTCTGTGACTTCTCCTCCTAAACCAGGCTCCCACCACTCTGAGCCACTTGGACCAGCCTTCCATGCAGGACTTTGTCAAAGGCCTTGATAATGTCCATGGCTTATCTTTCCTCAAATTCCCTGGTAACAGCCTTGGAAAAACGCAAGTTACCATGCAGAAAGCCATTGTGACTCTCCTTAATCTGGCTCTATCTATCCAAACATTTAAGTAGTCTGTCCATTAGAACACCTACCGATCATTTACCCTCTACTGACACAGACTCACCAGCCCACAATTTCATAGCCTGTTCTGAGTGCCTTTCTTAAACAACAGAACAACATTAGCTATTCTCTAGTCCTTTGAGACCTCACCTGTAGGTAAGGTTGTTTTAGATACCTTTGTCAAGCCCCTGCATTATCTCCACTAACCTTCCAGAGGGTTCTAGCGGACAACTTCTCAAGCCCGTGTGCCTATCAGCTCTAATTTTCTTCAAGACAGTAAGCACCTCCTCTTAATTAATCTGTATACAACCCATGAGCTGTCTACTGTTTTGCCTCAGTTCTGTAGACTTTGTGTCCATCTCCTGAATAAACACAGATGCAAAAAAATACATTTACTATCTTCCACATCTCTTTTGCCTCTATGCATAGATGACCACTCTGACATTCAAGTGGACTAATGTTGTCCCTTGCTACCTTTTTGCTCTTAATATATCTGTAGCAGCCCTTGGACTTCAACTTGTCCCCCAGAGAAACCTCATGCTTTCTTTGAGCTCTCCTGATTTCCCACTTAAGTGTTTTCTTGCATTTTTTCAAGCACTTCATTTACTCACTTCATATACTTGATATGTACCTCCTTTTTCTTCTTAACCAGGGCCTTAATGCCCCAGAAAAACTAAGGGTCACCGAACCTGTTAGCCTTGCCTTTTATTTTAATAGCAACATGAGACCATAAGATACAGAAACAGAATTAGGCCATTTTGCTTAAATATACATAAAGACTTAGCCCTCACAGCTACCTGTGACAAAGAATTTCATAGATTCACCACTCTCTGACTAAAGAAATTCCTCCTCACCTCTATTCCGAAAGGATACCCCTCTATTCAGAGACTGTGTCTTCTAACCTTAGACTTTCCCACCATAGGAAACATCCTCTCCACATCCACTCTATCAAGGCCTTTCACCATTCGATAGGTTTCAGTGAGGTCACCCCTCATTCTTCTGAATTCTAGTGAATACAGGCCCAGAGCCATCAAGCGTTCTTCATATGGCAAGCCATTCAATCCTGGAATCATTTTTGTCAACCTTCTTTGAACCCTCTCCAGTTTCAGCACATCCTTTTAAAGATCAGGGGCCAAAAGCTGCTCACAATACTCCAAGTGAGGCCTCACCCATGCGTTATAAAGCCTCAACCTTACATCCTTGCTTTTATATTCTAGTCCACTTGAAATGACTGCTATCATTGCATTTGCCTTCATCAACATAGACTCAACCTGCAAATTAACCTTTAGGGAATCTGGTACATGTACTCCCAAGTCCATTTGCGCCTCACATTTTTTTGGTATTTTTTTCTCCATTTAGAAAATAGTCAACCATTTCATTTCTTCTACCAAGGTGCATGACATACACTTCCTGACACTGTATTCCATCTGCCATTTCTCCTAACCTGTCTAATTCTTTCAGATGCCTCTTTACTTCTTCTCCAGCTATCTTCATATCATCTGCACACTTTACAAGGTAGCCATCAATTCTATCATCCAAATCATTGACATATAATGGAAAAAGAATTGGTTCTAACACAGACCACTGTGGAACATCACTAGTCACCAGCAGCCAACTAGAAAAGGCTCCCTTTATTCCCACTCCTTACCTCCTGCCGATCAACCACTTCTTTATCCATGCTAGAATCTTTCCTGTAATACCGTGGACTCGTAGCTTGTTAAGCAGCCACATGTGTGGCACCTTTTCAAAGGCCTTTGAAAACCCAAGTACACAACATTTATCACTTCTCCTTGTTTATCCTGCTTGTTAGGGTAACTTCACTCACTTCATGACCCCTGACACCTGTAACTTCCACTGTACTGCTAGTGTCTTCCACAGTGAAGACTGACACAAAATACTTATTCAATTTGTCCACCATTTCATTGTCCCCCATTACTACCTCTCCAGCATCATTTTCCAGCAGTATGATATCCATTCTTGCCTTTCTTTTTACACTTTATGTATCTGAAGAAACTTTTGGTATCCTCGTTAATATTATTGGCTAGCTTAGTTTCATATTCCATCTTTACCTTCTTAATAACTTTTTTAGTTGTCTTCTGTGGGTTTTAAAAGTCTCCCAATCCCCTAAATTCCTACTAATTTTTGCCCTATTATATGCCCTCTCCTTGGCTTTTGTGTTGGCTTTGACTTCTCTTGTTAGCCATGGCTGTGTCGTCTTTCCTTTAGAACATACTGTACAGGCTCTGAACTCTCAGTATTTCACCCACTTACCAAGCATCTCCTTTTTTTTTTAGAAAACAGCCTCTCATTTATGATGGCATCAAAATCTGCCTTTCTCCCATTTAGAATCTCAACCTGTGGATCAGTCCTATCCTTCTCCATAATTATCTCGAAACTAATGGAATTATGATCACTAGATCCAAAGTGTTCCCCTACACACGCTTCTGTCATTTGCTTCATTTTGTTTCCTAATTGAAGATCCAGTATCACACTGTCTCCATTCAGAAACTTTCCTGAATGTATTTGGCAAACTCTATTCCATCCAGTCTTGTTACAGTGTGAGAGTCGCAATCTATATGTGGAATGGTAAGATCACTGACTATCACAACTTTATTATTCTTGCAACTGTCTCCTTTCTCTCTACAAATGTGTTTGTCTCAGTCCTGCTTACCTCTGGAGAGGTTGGTCTATCATAACATGGTCTTCCATCTCTCGTTCGTCAGTCCCACCCATATATCTTCAGTGGACCAGCCTTCTAGTCTGAGCACTGCTGTAATGTGTTCCCTGACTGGTAATGGCTCCTTCCCCCCTTTAACACCTCTCGCTCTGACGTATCTATAACAATGGAACCTCAGAACACTGAGCTGCCAGTCCTAGCCCTCCTGCAACCAAGTCTCATTGATGGCTGCACTAGATGTGCTGCTTCATGCTCTAAGCTTATCTGCCTTACCTATAAGACTCCTTGCACTGACATATGGACACTCCCACCATCCTCATCCTTTGGGTTCATGTCTTTGCACCCTACAAATTAAGTCTTTGCCAGCTGCTGCTTAGTAGGTAACACTCTGCCTGAGAAGATTGTGGTTACCAGTACCACATCTGAAATTTGAGCACAAAATCCAAGCTGACAATTCAGTGCCATTCTGAGGGAATTTTACATAGTTCTATGTGGCATCTTTCAGAAAATATATTGAGCCTGATTTTGCTTTCAGATTAATTTAAAAATCCTATGGAATTATTTTTGAAGGAATCCGTGGATACCTCTTTTCATTTCTCTTCAATTATGATTGCATTCAATACTGGTCACCCCGTTTCAGAAAGGCTTTTGAGGCTTTGGAGAGGGCGAAGAAGAGATTTACCAGCAAGTTGCCTGCCTGGATTAGACAGCATGAACCACAATGAAAGGTTGTTTTCTTTGGAGTGGCTAAGGATATCTAATAGAAGCTTATAAGACTATGAGAGTCAAAGAGTAAACAGAATTATCTTTTTCCTAAGGTCAAAATATCTAATATTAGAGGGCATGAATTTAAAGTGAGAGAGGGTATGTTTAAAGGGAATGTGCAGGCAAGGTTTTTATGTAAGTAGTGGGTGCCTCGTATGCATTGCCAAGTGGGGTGGTAGTGGAGGCAACTACATTAGAGGTGTTTAAGAGACTCGTATTTGGGCACATGGAGGTCCAGAGAATGGATGCAAATGGACCTTCTGTATACGGAAGAGATTAATTTAATTAGCTGTTTAATAACTAGTTTGGCACAACATCATGGGTTGAAGGGCTTGCTCCTGTGCTGCAACACACACAAAATGCCGGAGAAACTCAGCAGGTCAGGCAGCGTCTACAGAAAAGAGTACAGTCGACGTTTCGGGCTGTGACCCTTCGTCAGGACTGGAAAGAAAGATGAGGAGTCAGAGTAAGAAAGTGGGTGGAGAAGATGAAGAACAACAAGGTGCTAGGTGAATCCAGGAAGTGGGGGAGGGGTGAAGTAAAGAGCTGGGAGGTTGATTGGTGAAAGAGATACTGGGCTGTAGAAGGGGAAATCTGAAAGGAGAGGACAGAAAGCCATGGAAGAATGAAAAGGGAACACCGGAGGAAGGTGATATACTGGTAAGGAGATAAGGTGAGAGAGGGAAATGGGAATGGGGAATGGTGAAGGAGAGGGGGTGGAGGCTCGATAAATCAATGTTCATGCCGTCAGGTTGGAGGCTACCCAGACAGAATACAAGATGTTGCTCCTCCAACTTGGTGTGTGGCCTCATCACGACAGTAAAGGAGGCCAAGGACTGACAGGTTGGAATAGAAATGGGAAGTGGAATTAAAATGGGTGGCCACTGGGAGATCCTGCTTTTTCTGGCAGACTGTTCTCTAGAGAACAGAACTCTATAGTTACTTATAGAACTCTATAAGTTCTCTATACTCCATAAACTTCCATAAATATTTACTTCATATTGTGTATTTTCTTATTCCCAAAATATAGCAGTTGGTTTGTGATCAATGATAAATGAACACAGGACAAATGTGGTTTCAGTTTTATTGTGGGTTTCTGCTTATTCCTACCTGAAAGTTAGGTCTTATCTGTTGTGCTGTTCCTTTGATATGAAGGCTACTCACTGTCTAATTAAAAATGGGGGAAGAAAGAGCTGTGGGGGTTGGGAACTTAATCGGGCCAAGGGAGCAGTCTTGTTTTAGGCTAGTGGAAATCTAGGTTGCAGGTGGGAATTTGGGAAGTTCCCTAGATCAGACTGAGTGGAAGGAACTGGATTTCTACAGGGGCACAATTGAGAGCATCATGACTGGCTGGTATGCCTGGTATGGGAACTGTACTTCTCTCAATTGCAGGACTCTGCAGAGAGTGAAGTGGACAGCCCAGCGCATCTGTAGATGTGAACTTCCCACTATTCAGGACATTTACTGAGACAGGTGTGTAAAAAGGGCCGGAAGGATCTTTAGGGACCCGAGTCACCCCAACCACAAACTGATCCAGCTGCTACCATCCGGGAAACAGTACTGTAACATAAAAGCCAGGACCAACAGGTTTCGGGACAGCTTCTTCGAGATGTAATGTAAAGGTTATTATTCCTCATGTATATGAAGGATGTAAGTAATAAAGTCAATTCATTTAAGGATTCAGGGTGTTGGCGAGGAGGTGATAAGGTTCCACAGTTCATGACTTGGGAGAATTGAGCTTAATGGTGCAGTTTTGTGCTGTGGGAGAAGTGTGATCCCAGCCCCAAGAACAGCATTGAAAACCTAGCTGTCCATAGACTACATAATGACAAGTTCTCCTGGGCTAATCCAGACCAAATTTCCCAAAGAATGACATCATTTGGTCCAAATTTGACCCGGGATTTGCAACCAATGTACAACATTGAATCTTAACCAGAACTACTTAGCTGAACTCTTGGAATGGTGCAACTTGACCTGGAAGTGGTCATTATCAAGATTCTGTTCTCCAAAAAGATGTTACTGCAACATGTAATGTTGAAAATGGAAACTGCTGAATGTCTGAATTTCTAAATGTGGATATTAGGTTAAAAAATCTTGCTGAATGTAAGTGATACAGAAACGAAAGAATTTCCGTTTATTTTCCAGCTGCCATTCTTTATAGGTGCTGAGAGATTTTTGTTTGCACACTTATCTCTAGAGGAACTACACTCCTTGATTACATAAACAGAAATATTTTTACCTGCTCATTGCTGTCGCCTTTAATTCTCTACTCAAACATCTCATTTGTTTCAATGGTTCTGGGACTTGTGCTTTGTGCCACCTTCAACCTTTATTCAAGGCTTTGAACTGTAGAAGTGTCTGCCAGGAGGAAAAGGGATTACAGTGACTTACGAGCTTGGGGTGAGGGGGCATTTTCCTTCCAGCCTAGCATGTAATTTGCTGAACAAACCTTGTTGCTTGGTTATTAATGCAGGAGCAGTGTCACTTTCAGTTTCAGAATGCAGCAACAAGCTGTGGTTTATTCATTAAATTAAGATAGCCATCTTAAAAGAAGATAACTATTTCTCTTCTCCTGCTATTTATATATTTTGGTTGCATTTACATCTAACAGTGAAGTGGTTTGTCTCTTGTCTGAAGTAGATTTTTCCCTGACTTCTGTAATCTGGTTTTGATATAAAGATAACTTTTTTGGATTTTAAAAATGTTTTCAAAACAAGTCACTGTTTAGGATTACTGAGAGTTATTCCCGGTTATTAACAATCTGTTTTATTTGCTTCTGAGTGTTCTTCAAATAAAGAGTTGTATTAACATAGTACTGTTGGCCTACCATATGCATTTCAATTGAATGTGATGTAAGGTACTTGTAGGTGGGTTGGACATAGCGATTTCCCATTAACCAAAGTGCAAAAATGACAAATAATTTGTTACATTAAGTAATATTAATTGAGATTAAAAGTGTTTAGGGCACCACAGATGATTAAATGCTTTTCTGACAAGTTGTGCTTTGGAATTGTACAAGGATGTCTGAAAGATTAGAAAGAGTCTCATTCAATAGACAGAAGAGAGTGTGGCACTTCCTTATTTTGTGTCTTGAATTGCCAGCTTAAATTACTTGTTTAAATTGCTAGAATTAAATATGAGCTAGAGTGCAAAGACCAGAGGTGCAGACAACCCAGTGCATCTGTAGATTCTCTATCTCTCTCTTTCTTTCTTTAGATGGCTGCTTGATATATTAATCGCTAAAATAAAAACAACTGAATTAGCATTGTTGTAATGTGAGTCTTATTAAAAGTAAGTTAATACTAATCAGGAAGCTGTTGGTAGCAGGAGGCGGGATCCGGGGTTGGCGGGGTCTTTACTTCCGCTCTTTTTTACCCCCAGTATGCATTGTATATAGTTCCTCCACCCATGCTGCACGAGGTACCTGGAAGCCTCTGTATTGTAAATATCATTTGCTGTCCCAGAGAAAGATGCTCTTTTGGCCATCAAGTTGTCGAGTGGTCTTTTTGTAAAGTAGAAGTTACCACAAGCATGTTTCTAGAATCTGTCTAAACAGATACATCAAGTTAATTGTTAAGCTGCAGTGCCTACTCCAAGTATATTTTCTTTGTTTGTACTTTTATGAAGCACTCTGGAAAGTTTCTGCAATTCTTTGTATACAAACTTTTGTATTAAATGCCTTTTGGGTTTTAACTCTTTCAAATCGATGCCAAGAATGAATATTTCGCCTATGATGAAGGGTCTATTATATGTTCATAGGATAGTAGCCTACATACAGTTATTTTTTACATTTCTGTGCAGAAAAAATATAAGTTTTAAATTACTATCAGGCAGCAAGAAATAAAATCAATCAAATTATAACATTTTCACAAGAAATACAGACTTTACTAGCAACAGTAAGAAGTGTGCACTTAGCACTTATTGATATGATGTATATCGGTGTCTTTCATAGATCCAAATAAGCCTGACCTATGGAACACTGAAGGCCTGCTGTAAAAGGCCTGGCTGTCAATCACATAAAAGTTAATTATTTATAGCATAATTAATTATGAAAAACTTTACAGATTATATAAATGTTTACCACTAGTGAAATTGTAAAAAAGAACACTAAGAAGCAAAAAAACTAATCCAGAAGATGAATGTGAGATTTACATCAGCAAAGAAATTAACATTATCGCACTGGTTGATCTAGTTTTCTGCAGCAGCATATCCAAAGGTAGTATAATCCAGGAAAAATATGCTATTTTAAAATGAATTGTGTTTGCTGCAAATCAAGTTTGCATTAACTTTTATAGTAGTTTAAGAGCTGGTCCAAATATTGAGATGGGATATTTGATTTTGCCTGTAGTTAAAACCTCATATTTTCTCTAAAAATTTCTGAAGTTCCTTTGGTTAAATTTTGAACATCAAGAGTTTCCATTGGCATTGTCACTCATCTGATCTAAATGGAAAGGTCATATGCCACTTTCATTGGCTTGTGTATGTCTTTTTGTCTGAGGCTTGAAAATACACAGGTCATTCAGTATTGTGTTGACAAAACTGTTCCATACGGAATGTCTCACTAGCGAGAACCCTGTGTTAAGTCACTTGATATAAACCTCTCCAGAGATCTCAGTAGAAATTTGGTGATGATTTATTTTAGGAGACAAATTCACTATCACTCATTTTTCACTAATGTTCACTCAGAGAATTATTATATTATGTCACTGTGGCGTATTCATTTTGCTAAAGATTCAGATTTCCTAAAAACACAAATGTTTGCTTAAAGACAATTAACCGGGATGCCATATTTGTAAATGTTGGGGAAGCAGGATGACGTTGGAGTAGCAGAACCCTACAGCTGAAGTACATGAAACAATGTAATTGGTTTTGTCTTCAGATTTGTTGGTGCATTTATTTCATTGGTCAGTAAATCTGTAAACTAGATTTGCATTACAATGAGCTGGATAATATTCCATTGTGTATTATAGTTCCACAGGGAACTGCTACCTAGCTTGCCCACTCCCTGTTCAACCCAACATTGAGTTTCATGTCTGCGCACTGCTGCACAGAGAAATGGGATACACTGGAGATCACCACTGGTGCACTGCTGAATTCCTCCAGAATATAGAGGAAAAGGGGGCCAGCAGTCTTCCTTAAAAGATTTTGGTTGTTCCTGGCTTTTCTTTATTTTTAGTACATTTATGTCTTTTATAATTAACGATGATGTAATAGTCCCAATGTTGTCATATTTGAATTCATTTTGATTGTATCAGAAGCATTTAATTCAGTGAAAGATGCCTTTGACAGCGGTGAGTTGTTTGATGCCAAGGTGTAAGGTGGATGGTTAGGTTACTCTTTGGATGTCAGGGCCATGCCAGAAGTGGAGGTGGAGACTTGGGCTCTGCCACTTGAAGCCTGGTATCCACTTGTGACCACTCCACCTTGCAGGAGAGCCTGAGTGTACAGGCCTCTAGCACAGACCATCCCAATGACGCTGCAGGAGTTAAGTGTGGCTGCAAGTTGATTACAAGTGAGCCAAGTCCAGATGGTAAATCAGGTCGAGCATGAGGCATCCGAGGGAATTGCTCACTTCTTTGGTGAAAGCATGAACTAAAGCTCTGTGGGGTCCGCCAACTCCGAAACTGCTTACAGATCACAACTGGAACCTGATTGATGGAACCTGGAGTTAGAAAACTGCATGGGCTATCAGGGATTCTGAAAAAAATGACAATAAATATGCCTTGTAAAAGCAAAAGTTTGGAATATTTTTGAATGCAAAAAATCATGCTTTAGGTTTAGTAATAAGCCTGTTTTTGTATTGCTTACTAAAGTCAGAATCAGAATCAGGTTTATTATCACTGGCATGTGACATGAAATTTGTTAACTTAGCAGCAGCAGCCATTCAATGCAGTGCATAATCTAGCAGAGAGAAAAATAAATAAAATTAAAAAATTATAAATAATATAATAATAAATAAACAAGTAAATCGATTACATATACTGAATAGATTACATAAAACATGCAAAAACAGAAATATGGGATATTAAAAAGAAGTGAGGTAGTGTCCAAAGATTCAATGTCCATTTAGGAATTGGATGGCAGAAGGGAAGAAGCTGTTCCTGAATTGCTGAGTGTGTGCCTTCAGGCTTCTGTACCTCCTACCTGATGGTAACAGTGAGAAAGGGGCATGCCCTGGGTGCTGGAGGTCCTTAATAATGAACGCTCCCTCAAGATGTCCTGGGTACTTTGTAGGCTAGTACCCAAGATGGAGCTGACTAGATTTACAACCTTCTGCAGCTTCTTTCAGTCCTGTGCAGTAGCCCCTCCATACCAGACAGTAATGCAGCCTGTCAGAATGAGCTCCACAGTACAACTATAGAAGTTTTTGAGTGTATTTGTTGAAAGTATAAATGAAGGAAGAAAATTATGATAGGTGGTTGTTCAAGAAGGTTCAGTCACTTGGCATTCAAGATGAGGTAGTAAGTTGCATTAGACTTTGGCCTTGTGGGAAAAGCCAGGGAGCAGTAGATGGTTGTCTCTCTGACTGGAGGCCTGTGACTAGTGATGTGCTGCAGGGATCAGTGCTGGGTTCTTCATTGTTTGTCATCTATATCAGTGATCTGGATGATAATTTGGTAAACTGGATCAGCAAATTTGTAGATGGCACCAAGACTGGGGGTGTAGTGAACAGCTACAAATTCCAACAGGGCTTGCAGAAGGATCTGCATCAGCTGACAAAGTGGGCTGAAAAATGGCAGATGGAATTTAATGCAGGCAAATGCAAGGTTTTGCATTTCGGTAGGACCAACCAGGGTAGGTCTTACACAGTGAATGGTAGGGCACTGAGGAATGTTGTAGAGCAAAGGGATCTGGGAATACAGGTCCATAATTCTTTGAAAGTGGCATCACAGGTAGATAGAGTCTTAAAGAAAGCTTTTGGCACATTGGCCTTCGTAAATCAAAATACTGAGTACAGGAGACACAATGTTATGTTGAGGTTGTATTAGACATTGATGAGGTCTAATTTGGAGAATTGTGTGTGGTTTTGGTCACCTATCTACAGGAAAGATGTGAATAAGTTTGAAAGAGTAGAGAAAAGATTTACAAGGAAGCTGCTCAGTCTGGAGGACCTGGGTTATAAGGAAACAGTGAATAGGTTAGGGCTTTACTCCTTTAAATGTAGAAGATTGAGAGGAGATTTGATAGAGGTATACAAAGTTATGAGCAGTATAGATAGGGTAAATGCAAGCAGGCTTTTTCTACCAAAGTGGAGTGGGATTACAACTGGAGGTAATGGGTTAAGGGTGAAAGGTGAAAAGTGTAAGGGAAACTTCTTCACTTTGAGGGTCATGAAGATGTGGAACGAGCTGCCCACAGAAGTGGTGCATGCGAGCTCGATTTTAATGTTTAACTGAAGGTTGGATAGGTACATGGATGGTAGGGATAGGGAGGGCTATGATCGTGGTGCAGGTCAATGAAAGAAGGCAGTTTAAATGTCTTCAGCATGGACTATGATGATGGCCTAGAGCAGGGACTTGTCTACCTGCAGCTCCAATAACTTGCTACTTCAACCCAGATAAGTGTGAGATGGTTCATTTTGGTTGGTCAAATATGATGGCAGAATATAGCATTAAGGGCAAGGCTGTCAGGAGTCTGGGGGATCAGAGAGATCTTGTGGTCTGAGTCCATAGGACACTCAAAGTTGCAACGCAGATTAACTCTGTGGTTAAGAAGGCATATGGTTCATTGTCCTTCATCAATTGTGGGACTGAGTTTCAGAGCCGAGAGGTAATGTTGCAACTATATAGGACCCTGCTCAGACCCCACTTGGAGTACTGTGCTCAGTTCTGGGCGCTTCACTACAGGAAGGACGTGGAAACCATAGAAAGGGTGCAGAGGAGATTTACAAGGATGTTGCCTAGATTGGGGAGCGTGCCTTATGAGAATAGGCTGAGTGAACTCAGTCTTTTCTCCTTGGAGTGACGAAGGATGAGGGATGACATGATAGAGGTGTACAAGATAATGAGAGGCATTGTTTGTGTGGATAGTCAGAGGCTTTTTTTCCCAGGGCTAAAATGGCTAGCATAAGAGGGTATAGTTTTAAGGTGCTTGGAAGTAGGTACAGAGGAAATATCAAGGGTAAGTTTTTTATGCAGAGAGTGGTGAGTGCGTGGAATGGGCTGCCGGTGGCGGAGGTGGAGGTGGATCCAATAGGGTTTTTTAAGAGACTCCTGGATAGCTACATGGAGCTTAGAAAAATAGAGGGCTATGGGTAGGCCTAGGTAGTTCTAAGGTAAGGACATGTTTGGCACAGCTTTGTGGGTTAAAGGGCCTGTAACAGCCTTTATATGGGTTTTCTAAACATAGGTTTTCTATGTTTCTATGTTTCTAATTGCAGAGCAATTAATTCAATTAATATTGGAAAATGCTGGAAATACTGAGTAGGTTACATGGAAACTATGATTACTCTGTAAGAATGAGGGACATAGTTAATTAATGATCTCCATCTATGTAATAAGGACAAATTGAAATTGGGACAACATCTGTAGAGAGATAAAAACAGAAAATGTTGATAACTTTAAATATTAACCCTTTTTCTCCCTCCACAGAGACTGCCTCCTGATGAGTATTTACATGATTTTCTGTTTTATTGCATATATTAATAACTTATTATTGTTTTCCAAGTAGAATTAATTCTTTCTTTACATCTGGCAAAATAATGCTTTGAATATTTCAAATCAACCAGCACTATCAATATATGGACATTTCAACTAACTTTTATTGAACTAACTTTTTAATAAATCAATGAAACTAAAACTTCACAACTGTACAATTAACTCCTGATACTCATCAGTATATAACTGCTTGAAATTTTCAGGCACAACTTATTTCTTAAGTACAAAACAAAAACTCTATTACACTTGTCTCCATTCCATCATCTTCACAAACCGGATGTCCCAAATGGTATTATGGCGCCTTGACTTTCACCATCTAAAAGATAAAACAAATCCAAAAATCCAAAAATCGTCAGATGCTGCCAATCTGAAATAAAAACAGAAGAAGTGGGAAACTCTCAGCAGATCAAGCAATATTTGTGTAGAAAAAAAACAAATTTAATGTCTTAGGTCAAAGGTCCTTCATCAGAACTTCTCCCCTCAAAGATGGCACAGTGGACAGCACAGCAATTGCTTATTGTTTTACTGAAGTATAAGCCTAGATTCGGTAGCCACATCTTAGTAATGTGCTTCTAATCTACAATCTTCCCACTAGGAGGTGAGAGTGCTTCCGTGAGCCTTGATTAATTCAATTGGAATGGAAAATTTAAATCTCTATTGACTTCTTACATTAAATCATTGCTTTACCTATTAAAAGTGTGGAAGAATGTATGGGTAAAATGGAAACCAGGACTAATTTTTTGGGATTCAAATGCTGGCACAGAACTTATCTATGAGTCCTACATAACTGACCATTGTAATATCTTCCTAATTTTACACTTTTCTCTCAGCCCATCAATGATATTCTATAAAAACTGATTTTTCTTCAAAAGTGTGAAACTAAACTTCTAAGCTGATAAGTATTTTATGACCAATTTTTCCTATGTTCCTGCAAAACTTCAAAATCAATCCCTTTCAATAATGCAAAAAAAAATTCTACTAACTGTTATGATTGCACTTTGTACTTAAATTCCAGATCAAAATGGATAGTTCTGTAAGTAACTTGTGAATTCCTGAAGGAGGAGCTATTGGAGAATGTAAATAGCTCTCTCTCTCTCTCACTCACTCATACTCTCTTTCTCTCTCTCACTCACTCTCTCTCTCTCTCCCCCTCTCCCCCTCTTCCCCTTTCCTCATCTTCTACCTAAATGGAATTGGTAGATCTGTACATTTTGGATATGGCTCAGAGTCTGGTTTGATATTATTGTCAAAAAATTGCTATGAATAAACAACCCATTGTTTTACATGCAAATGGTTGTGAATTATGCCCAGTTGTTGAATTTTACCTGATGGATGGGATGTGCGACTAAATGAATAAAACACCTAAATTTCCACATCAAAGTCAATGGTAATTGTTGAAAGAATGTGTCATTGTTGCTCCGGGTATTGTTTATAATTGTGCTTTCTGAAGTGTGAAATACAGACACTTTTGATAATAACAAAACATGCAAAAATACCTGTAATAATTCCGACAGGAAAATATACTCATTCTGTCTTATTTTATGAAGCTTTTGAATCACTTTGCTGACTTAAATGGAAATCAATCTGTGGATTTTCAAATGAAACTCACTCCTGATTGAAAGCACCAAATACAATTTACAATATTTACTATTTTGCAAACCTTTTTATTTCTTCTCAATCTATGGGCATTTGGAAATTATGGCAATTCTGTGAATTTCTTACTTCTTTCTCAGGAAGTTTGCGGCTTTGGTAGAGTATTTCAGAAAGTCCTTCAAGATTCAACAATTAACCTTAATGCAGCCTTTGTTGCCCAAAGGCTCCATGTAAGAAATTTAAATGGTCCATTTTCCTGTGTCTCCTGAAACAATTAGCATTGGAACCAAGGCCCAGGCAGGTATGTCATTGACCATCTGTTGGTTTTAAGGATATACTGTTTTGACTATGAACAGGTTAAATTGTATTAATTTGATAGCTTTTAGCAGGGTATTATAAATATATGGAAATGTGTAGGAGAGCAGTCATTTTAGCTCCTCAGCCAATGTACATGTCATTAAATATTAATATGATAACCATCAACAGCTTCAGCAAGTAGGAAGTTGTATTTAAGCATTTATACATTTTCCCAAGTTCAATTTCTCTTCATAGTTTTATTCTCATGGATGTCTGAGACTGGTAAAGTGTGTACTGTTCAATGTGGTCTTTTCTCTCAATATTTGAAATTGTTACAAACAAATTGCATGCAGTCCGAGTTCAACTTCTTACTTTTAACCTCCTCTTCTTCTGAATGTCAGACTCTTCCTCGGCATTGCTGACCATCTATTTGCAAAGCCGCACTTTCCATATTCCTTTCAGCCTGAATCTATGCTACCGATTTCCAGAGTCTGATATGTAAATCTGACACCCCAGAGAAGCTTCAATGCTGTCAAATACCATACTCCAGAGTCATGTAGTTCTTCCATTTCCTTATTGGTGTTGCTAAAATCCAGAATCAGTCAGTGCTCTCAAAACATAAAACCTCTCTGTGGTGTGCAACTGAAAAGATATTGGTTCTATTGGTGTCTCCAGTCTCTATATCCTGCAAGTGATTATCCACGATAATTGTACTCCACCCAACCCCGTGTGTTCACAGGAGTGCTCCAAATTTTATTGGGTGACCAACTGATATGCCTTATCTTCATTCCTCTGTATTGGCAATGATCAGACTTGCATGGGATATGAATTAATTCTTGGTTGCATGCAAGATGAGGTGTATCGAGCTCCAGTTCTGAAGTTCAGTTACATTGTGATGGAGATTCAGAAGTGGAGTTCAGTGGGTGTATGCTACCAGGAAATGTTTGGTCTGTAAAGCAGGCAATAATTTTCTATCTGACCAGGCTTCCTGAATCTCATCTAAACCACTCTTACCCATGACCTGTCACCTAATTTACCATTTCATATTAGCCCACCAATAGTGCACTCTATTGCTTCCTATTATCCCATGGGGAGATATACAGTAGAGAAAATGAGAGAAGACAATGTTAAACATAAAAATACTTGAACAATGAGAGTCTGAACTGTCAGTAACAGTTGGAGGTGCCATTTCATTTTTAAGCTTCATCAGAACAATCGCACTATAAGTAAATTGTACTATGTAATTAAGTGTTACATAGTTCAGGAGGGAGTTATTCCAGTGGTGTGGGTTCTACCTGAATCATGTTGGGACCATAGTCCTGTGGATAGGGCTTGAAACTGAAGAGTAGGGGGTGGGTTCAACAGCTTGGAAAAGTACAGATAAAATAAAAGAGAAGGAGATGGCAGGAGAGGTTACAGAAATCTCCAGAACAAATGCAAAAAGTTTAGGAAGGAATAAGCAATTGATAAGATCTTAAGATCATAAGACTGGATCTTCCGATCAAGATGGCGTCTGCATGCTATGCTCCTTCAATCGATATCTTCTGGATTGATCATGAAACCCTATATTTCACCTTTTATGTCTTTTACATTTGTTTTGCATGGTGATCGGGAGAAGAGGAAATTCAGAGTTGTATACTTTGATAATATATAAACCTTTGAACCTCTTGAGTATTTAACTTCAGGCTAAAGGTGTTATACTTGAATTCACTCAGTATACATGATGTAGATGATCTTTAGCACAGTTAGAAATTGACAGGTATGATGTTGAGGGCATCACAGAATTGTGGTTGATAAAAGATCGCAGCTGGGAGCTTAACATCCAAGGATATACATTATTGTTGTTATGTGAAGAAAGTCACTGGAAGTACTGGTAGATGTGAAGCAGATGACTATACCCCAAGGTTCTGAAAGTGGTAGATTCCGAAATGGTTCTAGAGGACTGGAAAATCATAAATGTCACTCCACTCTCAAAGAAGGAAGGGAGACAAAGGATAGGAAACTATAGGCCAGTTAACCTGACTTCAGCTTTTGGCAAGATATTGAAGTCCTTTATTAAGGATGAGGTTTCAGGTGTACTTGAAGGCTCATGGTTTCCTTAAAGGGAAATCTTGCATGACAAACCAGTTGAAATTCTTTGGGTAAATACCAGGCATGATAGACAGATGATTTTCAGAAGGCCTTGGACGAGGTGCCATACAAGAAGCTGCTAAAGAAGATAAGAACTCGTGGTATACTGGAAAGATACTCCCATAGATGTAAGATTGGCTACCTATCAGAAAGCAAAGAATAGGAATAAAGGAGGTCTTTTCTGATTGGCTGTCAGCGTCTTGTGGTGTTCCATAGGAGTTGGTAGTGGATCTACTAATTTTCACATTATTTATTAATTATTTGGATGATAGCATTAATGGCTTTGTGTCCAAGTTTGTGGATGATACAAAGATAGGTGGAGGGGCACGATAGTTGCTATATTTCATTAGGAGTTTGAGGAGACTTGGTATATCACTAAAGACTCTCACAAATTTCTACAGGTGTATTGAAAAGAGTATTCTAATTGGTTGTATCACCATCTGTTATGGAGGGGCCATTGCACATCATCAGAAAAAGCTGCAGAAAGCTGAAAATTCAGCCAGCTCCATCATGGGCACTAGTCTCTCCAGCATCCAGGACACCTTCAAAAGGGGATAACTCAAAAAGGCCATATCCATCATTAAGGCCCCCATTGCCCAAGACACGTCCTCTTCGCAATGCTACCATAAATGAGGAGTTATAGGAGCCTGAAGACGCACACATTTCAGGAGCAGCTTCTTCCTGTCCCCTATCAGATTTTTAAATTGACAATGAACCCATAAACACCACCTCAATATCTTTTGCTCTTTTTTGGCTCTACTTACTTAATTTAATATATATTTCTTTAGTAATTTGTAGCTTTTATTACCATGCATTGCAATGTACTGCTGCTGCAGAACAACATATTTCATGACATATGCCAGTGACATTAAACCTGACACTGATTAAAGGTATTAAAGGTATTAGTCAGACTGTATTTGGAGTATTGTGAGCAGATTTGGGTCTCATATCTAAGAATATCTCAGAGTAGATTTTCTGGCATTGAAGAATGTCTAGAGGAAGTTCACAAGAAATAACCCATGAAGGAAAGGGTTAATTTATAAGGAGCATTTGATGGCTCGTGCTTGTACTCACTGAAGAGTGAGGGGGGATCTCCTGAAGTCTACTGCATATTGAAAGGCCAGAGGGAGTGTACATTATGAAGATGTTTCAAATGGTGGCAGAGTGTAGGATCGGAAGACACAGCTTCAGAATACAAGGACATCATTTTAGAACAGAGATGAGGAGGTATTCCTTTAGTCAGAGGGTGGTGAATCTGTGGAATTTGTTGTCACAGACAGCTGTGGAAGCCAGGTCTTTGAGTATTTTCAATGTGAAGGTTGGAAGATTCTTGATTTGTAATGGCATCTAAGATTACGTGAGAATGCAGGAGAATGAGCAGAGGAAAAATAAATCAGCCATGATTGAATGGTGGAGCAGACTGTATGGGTTGAATGGCCTCATTCTGCTCTTATGTCTTATGGTCTTAACACTCATGTGTCATAAACCTGTGTTCCTTCCGGTTTAAGATGGCACTGTGACGACTTGCTGGCAGCAGACGGAACTACTAATTACTTTATTTGTCACACTTTTGCTTGAAAATAATTACAGCAATTGATAGCCTCAACTTTCCTTTCAGAGCTGAGCTCTTGAACAATCTGTATGACTGGCCATTTTTGTAGTGTGAATTGACGTCTCAGTGTGCAGGACAGTTGAGGCGTAGCATGTACGGGCTGAATCGAGGCAAAGGGGCTGAGGCCCAAGCATGAGTGGCAGGGTCCAGGTTTAAAGCAGGGGACGACTTGCTGTTTCGCTGATTTAAGTGCTGGGCCATACTGACAAGGTCAGGGTGTTGGGGCTGGAGGAGAGGGACTGGCTGTTGTGAGACTCACCGCTCCACGAGTTTTACTCATGTCTATACTGAACTGAGGTTGTGGCCTGCAACTAATGCACTCCTGAATCAGCTGCAGCCGGCTTTGTGAATGTGGACTCACTTTTTGAACTTCAGTTTTGAATGTTAATTTCTTACTTTTATTGTTTGCAGAATTTTTTCTTCTGCACATTGGGTGTTTAATAGTCTTTTTTTTAACGGGTTCTATTGGGTTTCTTTGTTTTGTAGCTGCCTGTAAGGAGACAAATATCAAGGTTGTACATATATAGTATTCATACTTTGATAATAAATATGCTTTGTACTTTGAATTTTGGACTCACTCTTGATATGCAATGGAATACCTATTACCTATGCCAATACTTTCCAAGAGGAATTACGGTGGGGGAGAAAAGTTGGTGTCTCATTCAGAAGAATTTACTATTGAATTAAATTTATTTGCACCTTGCTTTTTTCACTTTTTCTCTTTGAAGTAACCTTCTGGCAACACAGGAATTGAGGCTTCAGTGCCTTGGAACTTCCCAAACATTCAGCTGTGGAACATTGAACACAGGCAGCTCGGGATGTGGTTACACAATACTAGTCACAGTCCCACCACTGCACCGAGTGTCTTGAGCACCTGCTTTATAAGCAGGGAGCACAATCTGACTATACCCTTGTCTGTTATCCCATATTAACACACTGGGCTTTGAACAATCTATTAAATGCCGCCTGCTGCGGTGGTGTCTGCTGGAACGCAGTGGCCACCTGCATTCTCAGGATGTGAAGCTGTTCTCTGCCTTACCTATCCAAGTGACTGTGTAACCTTTCAAATATCTGCAACCAACTCTCCTGTCAATGCAGGCTGTCATGGTGCGGTGGCGTGTTTAAAACAGCTGTTTCTATTTCAACTTAATTTCATAAAATTGTTAAGCTTAATCTCCTGAACAAATTTTTTTACTTTTCTCTACAAGCAGACCATGATGACTTGTGAGAACAGCGTAAATTTCAGTCCCAGGACTTTTTAACAGCGCCATGCAGATGAGCTACGTGAATTCATAATCCAATTAGGATTAGACTGTACAGCGGGCCTGTTTGGAGATCCGAGGGAGTTTGGTTTAAATAAGTTTTAAGCATTTAGTTGTCACAAGTTTGGCTTGATGTAATCATTGGGCACAACTGAAAAGAGTGCCCAGTTTAAAGTTCATGATCTGTGGACAGAAGAGGAAGAACGGTCTGGACAGAACGTCTGCCCTTAATAACATTATATTAGCATCAGCTTTGAAATGTACAGCAGCTCCCTGCTCCCAGCTGAATTAATATGGAAAGCTCAAAATGAAATAGGAAAAATCAATATGACTATAGGTATAGGCTTCAGCAAAATGCTGTGATTAACATAAACCAAGACATTAAAGTAGGTATAAAATACAACAAATATAGACTATTTCAAGCTGAATTTACCCAAGGGCTACTCATTCATAATAGATGAAAATTAGCTAGTATTTTTGTGGTTGTAAAATGCAGGACCTATTCCCAGACAGAAGTCTGTTGGAATCCAGTCCAAATGAGCATTGGAATGAAAGTGGCTGTTAAGTGGCTGGTAAGAAGTTTACTGGTGATATTAACAACAGTAGATCAATACTGCATGAAGGAAACTATGCACGTTAAACACTTGTGAACTAAGCAATGACATCTGTTTAAATATTTTAAGATGTTTATGTTGTTTGCAAATAGCTAATGGATACTTAAATTTTCCATTGTTGCAGTACCATATTTGAATAGCCTCAAGCAGTAAGTTTACAAAGTGAAACTCCACGCATGCAAAATCTCCTTTATCGACAGCACATATTACAAAGTTAAAACAAATCTTCAGCTTAAAGATTTAGAGGAAATTTCTTGAAAATCATGACATAAAATCATTGTGCCTTTGTGAATCTATATAACCATATAACAATTACAGCACGGAAACAGGCCATCTCGGACCTTCTAGTCCGTGCTGAACGCTTACTCTCACCTAATCCCACTGACCTGCACTCAGCCCATAACCCTCCATTCCTTTCCTGTCCATATACCTATCCAATTTTACTTTAAATGACAATACTGAACCTGCCTCTACCACTTGTACTGGAAGCTCGTTCCACAAACTCGTTCTACTTTTGGCATGTGTTCAGCATGATTCAGATCCTGCTTGGTTTAAATTCAATATGATAGTCATATTTAGAATTTAATGGGAAATATGTCAAAATGAGCTTAAGAAAACAAAAAACTACTGAAAGAAGTCATAAACACAAGGGATTCTGCAGATGCTGGAAATCTTGAGTAACACACACAAAATGCTGGAGGATCAGGCAGGTCAGGCAGGAACTATAGAGACGAATAAACAATTGATGTTTTGGGCTAAGAACCCTCATCAGGAAGTCTTCCAGGATTTTGTGTGTGTTGCTGAAAGAAGTCAGCAGGTCAAGCAACACCTGTGCAGGTAAAGAGATGTTGATCATTTCCAGTCGAGACCCTGCATCAGGACAGAGTATAGAGGGGACTAGCCAGCTTGCAGTACGATGTTCTCCTAAGGGATTGTCTATAGGTGTATCCTCAGGTGGCTGTAGCGGCCGATCTGTAGTCCACATTTTCTGGTGCAGTGTGGCAAGATTAAGTGGTGGCTGTGATTAGTAACCGGGTCTTTTGGTTGGTCAATCTGTCCTTTGGCAGCTGTCACTTCTTTTCTGTAGCACAGCAGAGGGTGCTGTCATATAGTGCAACCCCCTCTTGAATGGATTTCCACTAGGTGTATCTGTGAGTGCCACATTTTCCCAGATTTTAGATGTGATGTTGGATTTCTTCAGGCTGATTTTTAAGCTATCTTTGAAGCGTTTCCTTTTTCCAAATGAAAGCATTGGCTCGAAGTTTTATCTGGTAGCTTGTGATAGATCAGCTGATCAACCTGCTCACCACGTACTGTTCGGGATGCCAACACGTTCAGAGGATGCCAAGAAAAGCGCCTCTCCATCCCTGAGAATAGCTCGCAGAGGATTCAGCCAACAACTCACCCGCAAACTTGTTCCTGGGTCGTCCCTTGATATTATCTGGACATGACACATCAAGCGGTTGAAGAGAGCAGACTCAATTGTTAGAGAAGAAATGTGTCCAGAGCTATCAAAAACACTTCCTGCAGTCTCAGAGTCAACTCCTCCAACCACCACAGAGGAGGCCCCAGAACCTGAGATTGTTGCAACAGCCACAAGTCTCACCTGGCAAGCAGAGTAATCCCCTTTGTCAGGAAATAAGTTATCACATAGGAATAAGAAATCCTCCACAGTGATTAAATCTGATTAAATCTTGGGGGGGGGGGGGGGCGGGTGTGTGTGTGTGTGTGTGTGTGTGTGTGTGTGTGTGTGTGTGTGTGTGTGTGTGTGTGTGTGTGTGTGTGTGTGTGTGTGTGTGTGTGTGTGTGTGTGTGTGTGTGTGTGTTTTATATTTCAGTCATATTGTAAATATATCGCTTGATTACACATTCTCTTGTTTACGTAATGCATTGTGAATTATATGTTAATGTACGTAAATTGCCTACGTCATGACGCTACCATGTGATATGTGCGTACCTTGCTTAAAGTAAAAGCACTCCTGGGCTCCCTACTTTTTCTTTCAATTAGTGTCTATGTTTTGGAGTGATGAAACATAACAACTGCCACCACAGATAGTGCTTGACCCACTGAGTTCCTTCAGTATGTTGTTTGGTTATCCTCTTCAGTGCTATCCATGCACTGGTCCTCAGCCATTAATGAATTTTGTTATGATAAGTCTATGTCCAAAATGGTTATTGGTGCCCTGTGTGTGCAATTACTCCATAATGTGCACTTTATAAGCAAAACAATTCTTAGGTCCTTATACTTAGTTTGTTGCATTCATGTTCTCCCACTCCCATGGAAGAGAGGGGTAAAAATCATAAAACAGATTAAATAATTCAATTTATTACCCATTAAACTTTGCTGTACATATATTGTTCTGGAGAGTGTATATGATAGGAAGCCCAGTGTCTTCAGAGAAGTGGTATTTGGCTAGATAGATTCTTTCTCCTGGTTACCTTCTGAATTCTGCAACTACTTTTCATAGTTAATATGCATCTTCCTGTTCCATGATAGTAAAGTTGAAGCAACCAGGCTTCATTTTGAAGCACTGCACTCAATTCCCAGCACAATAAAGTATTCAATATTTGAAAATAATTATTGGACTTTTGGCAAGATAGTGATTTAGACTTTAATGGACAAGGTGCTCAATCTTGTCTAATGATATTAATAGGCTAGAAACAAACGCTTCACAGTGTTTCTTATTATTCCTTCTACAAAGGTTAAAAGTAGAATGTGGGAAGCAAGCAAAATTAGTCCAGATTATTGGAATGACATAATTTTCTTCCTATCTGGGAATGTTTGCAAGACAGAAGAAAGGGGCCTCATAAAAGTTATGATTATCAAGAAGTCAGCTGAAAAGAACACCAAGAAATAAATGGGGGTGTGTAGTGATTGTAGAGGCAAACTGTTTTGATTGAACAAGCAGAAAGAGCTCTTCTCTGTGCAGAGTTTAAAGCAAGTTGAAACTTGTGGGGAAAAGCTCTTAAAACTTGTGATTCTGGAATGCTGCAGTATAAGCTTTTGCTTTTCATTAATGAAGTTGAAAATCCAAAGGAACGATCTTAATCCCAGATACATATGCCATTTGTATGATAATTACTGTGGAGGAGTCAGTGTTCGACAATACTGAAATATTTGTGTTCTTATTTTAGTGGTTTCTCGGAGAAGAGAATCCGAGAAGCTACAAGACTCTACTGAATCAAATGCAAACATTGAAACATTCCTGGAATGTCTAGATTTTCACATCTTATTTACACTTAAAAGAGGACAAAGTGGTTCTTAGAAAGAGAAGATCAGTGAGGAAGTTTGAGCTTAGGCCCGATGTGTTATATATTAGTTTTGTAACAATACTTTAATCAGATTTTGTTGTTAAATTTAATATATTTTAGGATAATCAAAAAGGACGGGTTGTACTTGAATCCCAGGGGACTAATATCCTGGCGAGGAGGTTTGCTAAGGTTACTGGGGAGAGTTTAAACTAGGATTGCTGGGAGGTGGGAACCGAACTGAAGAGACAGAGGAAAAGGCGGTTGGCTCACAGAGAAAGCTTGGAGACAGTGCGAGAGGGAGGATAGGCAGGTGATAGAGGAGGGATGTGCTCAGATTGATGGTTTGAGATGTGTCTATTTTAATGCAAGGAGTATTATGAACAAAGCGGATGAGCTTAGAGCGTGAATCATTACTTAGAGCTATCATGTTGTGGCCGTTAATGAGACTTGAATGGCTCAGGGGCAGGAATGGTTACTTTGAGTGCCAGGCTTTAGATGTTTCAGAAAGGATGGGGAAAGAGGCAAAAGAGGTGGGGGTGTGGCACGTTTGATCAGAGATAGTGTCATGGCTGCAGAAAAGGAGGAAGTCATGGAGAGATTGTCTATGGAGTCGTTGTGGGTGGAAGTTAGGAACAGGAAGGGATCAATAGCTCTACTGGGTGTCTTTTATAGACCACCCAATAGTAACAGGGATATCAAGGAGCTGATAGGAAGACAGATTCTGGAAAGGTGTAATAATAACAGGGTTGTCATGGTGGGAGATGTTAATTTCCCAAATATTGATTGGCATGTCCCTAGAGTGAGGGGTTTAGATGGGGTGGAGTTCGTTAGGTGTGTTCAGGAATGTTTCTTGACACAATAAGCTTACAAGAGGAGAAGCTGTATTTGATTTGGTATTGGGAAATAAACCTGGTCAGGTGTCAGGTCTCTCAGTGGGAGAGCATTTTGGAGATAGTGATCATAATTCTATCTCCTTTACCATAGCATTAGAGAGAGATAGGAACAGACAAGTCCCAAAAGTATTTAATTGGACTAAGGGAATTATGAGGCTATCAGGCAAGAACTTGGAAACATAAATTGGAAACAGATGTTCTCAAGGAAATGTATAGAAGAAATGTGGCAAATGTTCAGGGGATATTTGTGTGGAGTTCTGCATAGGTACGTTCCAATGAGAAAGGGAAAGGATGGTAGGGTACAGTAACTGTGGTGTACAAAGACTGTTATAAATCTAGTCAAGAAGAAAAGAAGAGCTTATGAAAGGTTCAAAAAGCTAGGTAGTGATAGAGAGCTAGAAGATTATAAGGTTAGCAGGAAGGAGCTCAAGAAAGAAATTAGGAGACACAGAACGGGACATGAGGAGGCCTTGACGGACAGGATTAAGGAAAACCCCGAGGCATTCTACAATTATGTTAAGAGCAAGAGGATAAGATGTGAAAAAATAGGACCAATCAAGTGTGACAGTGGAAAAGTGTGTATGGAACCGGAGGAGATAGCAGAAGTACTTAATGAGTACTTTGCTTCAGTATTCACTACGGGAAAGGATCTTGGCAATTGTAGGAATAACTTACACCAGAATGAAAAACTTGAGCATGTTGATATTAAGAAAGATGATGTGCAGGACCTTTTGGAAAGCATCAAGTTGGATAAGTCACCTAGACCAGATGAGATGTACCCCAGGCTGCTGTGGGAGGCGAGGGAGGAGATTGCTGAGCCTCTGGTGATGATATTTGCATCATCAATGGGGACAGGAGAGGTTCCGGAGGATTGGAGAGTTGCGGATGTTGTTCCCTTATTCAAGAAAGGGAGTAGAGATAGCCCAGGAAATTATAGACCAGTGAGTCTTACTTCGGTGGTTGGTAAGTTGATGGAGAAGATCCTGAGAGGCAGGATTTATGAGCATTTGGAGAGGCATAATATGATTAGGAATAGTCAGCATGGCTTTGTGAAAGGCAGGTCATGCCTTACGAGCCTATTGGAATTTTTTGAGGATGTGACTAAACACATTGATGATGGTAGAGCAGTAGATGTAGTGTATGTGGACTTCAGCAAGGCATTTGACAAGGTACTGCATGCAAGGCTTATTGAGAAAGTAAGGAGGCATGGGATCCTAAGGGAAATTGTTTTGTGGATCCAGAACTGGCTTGCCCACAGAAGGCAAAGAGTGGTTGTAGATGGGTCATATTCTGCATGGAGGTCAGTCACCAATGGTGTGTCTCAGGGATCTGTTCTGGGATCCCTACTCTTTATGATTTTTATAAATAACCTGGATGAAGAAGTGGAGGGGTGAGTTACTAATTTTGCTGATGACACAGAGGTTGGAGGTGTTGTGGATAGTGTGGAGGGCTGCCAGAAGTTACAACGGGACTTTGATAGGATGCAAAACTGGGCTGAGAAATGACATATGGAGTTCAATTCAGATAAGTGTGAGGTGGTTCATTTTGGCAGGTCAAATATGATGACAGAATATAGTATTAATGGTAAGACTCTTGGCAGTGTGGAGGATCAGAGGGATCTTGGGGTCCGAGCCCATAGGACACTCAAAGCTGCTATACCGGTTGACTCTGTGATTAAGAAAGCATACGGTGCATTGGCCTTTATCAATCGTGGGATTGAGTTTAGGAGCTAAGAGGTAATGTTGCAGCTATACAGGAATCTGGTCAGATCCCTCTTGGAGTACAGTGCTCAGTTCTGGTCGCGTCACTACAGGAAGGATGTGGAAGCCATAGAAAGGGTGCAGAGGAGATTTACAAGGATGTTGCCTGGATTGGAGAGCATGCCTTATGAGAATAAGTTGAGTGAACTTGGTCTTTTTTCCTTGGAGTGATGGAGGATGAGAGGTGACCTGATAGAGGTGTATAAGATAATGAGAGGCATTGATCATGTGTATAGTCAGAGGCTTTTTCCCAGGGCTGAAATGGATAACATGAGAGGGCACAGTTTTAAGGTGCTGGGAAGTAGGTACAGAGGAGATGTCAGGGGTAAGTTTTTTACACAGAGAGTGGTGAGTATGTGGAATGGGCTGCCAGCGATAGTGGTGGATGTGGATACGATAGAGTCTTTTAAGAGACTCCTGGACAGGTACATGGAGCTTAGCAAAATAGAGGGCTATGGGTAACCCTGGGTAATTTCTCAGATAAGGACAAGTTCATCACAGCTTTGTGGGCTGTAGGGCCTGTAGTGTGCTGTAGGTTATCTTTGTTTCTATATTTCTATAATCCTAATTGCAGAACTCATGCAGCCATGTGTTTCTTTATGATTTCTTATAGTTTTTAAAAACATATCAATCATTGTAATATATTTGCATTTGCGATTGTTCACCAATGGAATTAGTTTTGCAGTTTTTATGTATGATGATACACTTCCCTCAGGTTTAGTCTTGTCTACCTGCCTGTAAATCTGGGGCCAATTGCTCCTCTCTTACTTCATGGCAGTTTAAACAAACTTCATAAATAACTTCCTGTCATTAGATGCTTGCTTCCTTTAATGCACAGGAATTTGGGCAATTGTTTGTGTAAGCACGAAGCGCATATGTGTCACTGTGAAGACTTACACAATTGATTTATTTGAAAATTTTCTTTAAGTTTCAAACAATATAAATCAATGTCATCAAGGGTAAAAATTTCAAAAAACCATGCTGCAGAAACATCACAGGAATAAATTACAAATATCCTGATGATGCATTATGTATTTATTCAAAGTATGGATTTTATCAAGAGTTGGGAGCATTATGAGCTGACCATACACAGAGATGGATGACCATTCCCTCACATGGTTTCAAATTATTTTTACTGTTTCAGTTCATTGTTCTAAATTATCTCACGAAAAAACAGTGTAAGCAAAGAAGATAAGGCTTTCTTCAGTAGTGAATTCAGTAGATGAAATTAAAGTGAAAATTTTCTTCTAATAAAATTTGTACTTTCACTTTTTCTTCAATCTTTCCCAAAAGTGTGTAAGATAATAACAGGTACTCTGTTTCAGTGATGTATTAATTTCCCAGCTCTTAGTTTAAGTAGAGATCAGGGACCTTTTACATCTTTGCCAGATGACAAAAACGGGTTAAATTTAATATCACATCAGAGAGCCAACACTACAAGAGTCTACAGTGCCACACTGAATTGTTGTCTGAAATTAGATTTTACTTTTGGATTGGAATTTGAATCTATACATAACGAATCAGAGACAAGAACATTACCAGTTAGTGGAAACTCTCATAATAGCATGCATTTGTCCTGAAGCTAGAACACCCAAAGAACACTGTAAACATATGGGTAACAAAATGGAATTTTAGAGAGAGAATATGAAGAAGGAATGAATTGTAATTGCCACATTTTGAGATGACAAGATTGTGGATGAGGAGTTCAGTAGCAGATGTGAGTGGAGAGATTGCAGAGGTTCATCTGGATGTTGCCTAGATTATATATTATTAGTAATATTCAGAGTTTGGACAAACTTGGGTTGTCTTCTCTGATGTATCTGAGGCTGTGTGACAACCAGCTAGCTCTATATAAAATTATGAGAGATGTAGACAGAGTAGCTAGTTAGTAACTTAATTTCAGGGTTAGAGTTAGGGTTAAATACCAGGGGGGGGGGGGCACTGATTTAAAGACGAAGAGTAAAGTTTAGAGGAGATAGATGAGGCATGTTCTTTAAAACATTGACCGTAATTGTCTGGAAAATACTGCCGGTTTGGGTGGCAGAAGCAGATATGATGGCAATAATTAAGGCCTATTTAGACAGGCATATGAAATGAAGAAACATGGATCATGTGCAGGGCAGATAGAAATAGTTTAATATGGCATCATGCTGTGCACAGACATGGAGTGTCACAACCACGGATTCAGCAGCGCAGCAGATACGGAAATTGTGCTTGTGAATATGCTCATTTCAGCTAATTAGTATTTCATTGTGATAGTATTTAAGTCTATTCATTCCATCGTAGTATTTGTTGAGACTTGGACACAGCAATGCTTCGCTGCCTGTTTGCATTCTGCCTTGTCTGAGAAATTGGATTGTCGAGTCAACTGACCTTGAAGACTAGCAGTATTCACTTTATTCCTAGTCGTTCTTTTTAGTTAACAGCCCTGTTTGGCCTGGCATTTATTGTTTTCTTTTCCCTTTAACTCTGTTCGCATTAAAGTCTGTGAAATATCGACCTGCTTCACTGTCTTTCACTTCACATTTGGGTCTGCAACCCAGTGACATGCAAACCCTGCTCCTATGCTGTATTTTCCTACATTTTATGACCTAAAGCAGTGATTGCTTTGGGCTATGTCCAAGTTCTGGAAATAGTCTGGCTCACTAATGCCATGATTATATTATGGCGTGAGCTTATCTTTGTAATAAATATGTCTCCTTGACTAACACTCAGTTAAAAGCTATGGATATTTATTGATTCCTTCTACATTAACTCATACCATTTTAATATTTTAAATTTACACCAAATTCAGTCTGCTCAGTGAACATATGAGCTTCGGTTCAATGAATCTTACTGAACTGAATTATTCCTTTACAAAAACATTAATTTGTTGTTTACTGAATTTTGGCAATTTGGAACTAATTTGGTTTTTCAGTTCTCCACCATAGAATTAATCTGGTATCTAGACTCAGGATTATACGTTGTCACAAATGCAAATTTCTATGCTTCAACTCCATTAGATTAGGTCAGGTTTGATATTCATAAAATAGCAGCAAATCATAATTAAGTGAAATGTTTATAATTGCTCATAATTTTTAAATGTCCACAAAAGTGAAAGTTAATTATTTTCTGCTAACTTCATCTCACTCTGAGGTGAAGCTTACACGTTGCAATTAACTGCCATTTTTCAGAGTATCTCAGCATCGGTAATTAGTATCTAATTGATCTCCACATGCAACCTGGAGTAATTGATGTTAACATCTATTTGACCTTTTGATATATCTATTTATAGCCAAAAGACCTTGTAAATAATTTTCACCTTCACTGCATGGGTAACAATCTGGTGGACCAGATCATCTATCCTTTGCAAACTGAGGTAACACAATTTTCGTTCAGAAACACACATTTAAAATTTCTGGCTAAATGAGAAAACTTCCGTGGAGCTTTGTAATATGCTGCTCTGATTTAGTGTAGTCAAGTTTATAGTGACAGATTAAACCAGTTTAATTCACAACAAAATGTACATATTTCTTTCAGATGAGACAGTTCATCACTTTCAAACTGATCCTTTTCTTCCTCATCCTCACTTTGCAGCCTACATCTTACTCTCGAATTTAATTTCTTCTGACAGTACCTCTCCTTTCCTTTGTCTAATTTTTGGTACCGACTTCAGAATCAGAATCAGGTTTAATATCACTGGCATAAATTATGAAATATTTTGTTTTGCAGCAGCAGCACAATGTAATACATAACAAAAGGACTATAAATTACAATAAGAATGTATATATTATATTTATCATAATAAATTAACTAAGTAGTGCAAAAAGTGAGCAAAAAAAAGTGCATTGTCCATTCAGAAATTTGATGGTGAGGATTTTAGCTGTCACTAAAACATCCAGTCTGTGTCTTGAGGTACTGTACCTCCTCCTTGATGGTAGCAATGAGAGAAGGCGTGTCCTGGGTAATGGGGGCCTCAATAATGGATGTTGCTTTTTTGAGGCATTACCTTTCGAAGATGTCCTTGATGCTAGGGAGGCTAGTCCCATGATGGAGCTGGCTGAGGTTACAACTTTCTGCAGCTTTTTCTGATCCTGTGCAGTGACCCCTCCAAATCAGATGGCAATGTAACCATTTAGAATGCTCTGCATGGTACATTTGCAGAAATTTGCAAGAGGCTTTGGTGATATTCCAAGTTTCCTCAAACTCCTAATGAAATATAATCGCTGTTATGCCTACTTTGTAAGTGCGTCAATATGTTGATGCCAAGGTTGATTTTTGGAGATTTTGACACCCAGGAGCTTGGAAATGCTCACCCTTTCCACTGTTGGTCCTTTGATAAGGATGAGTGTGTGTTCCCTTGACTTTCCCTTCCTTAAGGTCCACGTTCAATTCCCTGGTTTTGCTAACACTGAGTGCAAGGTCGTTGTTGTGACACCACTCAACCGGTTGGTTTTGTATGCCTCATCAGCACCATCTGAAATTCTTCCAACAATAGTCATGTCATCGCCAAATTTATTAATAGCATTTGAGCTGTGCCTAACCATGCAATCATTAGTGTAGAGAGAGTAGAGCAGTGGGCTAAGCACACATTCTTGAGGTGCACCAAGCTTTAAACCTCTGCCCAAGAATTGAGTGTCATGAGAAGGAGATGCTATTTTTGATCTGCACTGAATGTGGTCTCCCAATGAGGAAGTCAATGATCTAGTTGCAGAGGAAAGTACAGTGGCCCAATTTTAAAACATATTGGTTAGTTCTGAGGCTATGATGGTGCTGAGCACTATGTAATCAATAAACAGCAGCCTGACGTAACTATTGCTATTGTCCAGGTGATCCAAGGCTGAATGGAGAGCCAATGAGATTGCATCCGCTGTAGACTTATTGTGGCGATCAACAAATTTCAGCAAATGTGCAGTCTCTGGAAAATAAGATTAAGACCTCAGCGCAAGATTGTTATACCAAAGGGACATTGCTGTGAACTTTGCTTTTCAGAAACATGCTTATCCCCTGCCAAAACTGATCCATCAAAATTGTTTTTTTTCATCGATCACTACTTTTATGTTTCAAAGATTCTCTTCAGAACCTTCTCTTTTCACCATATAATTGGCTATATATTCATTTCTCATTTACTATTTTCATTAATTGCACATCACCTCATAAATATTATATAAATTGCTTTTCTTGACATGCAATAATATTCCCATCAATTTACAGTGGAGGATTTAGAGAAAGGGATCCACAGTTTAATCTGCAGTAATATACTAAAAAATAAACATGCATTGAGTTAAATGTTCTCTTTTCAATCAAATCTATTTTCAATAATTGCAACAGCAAAGCTCAAGAAAACAGTTGCAGTATTTTTAACTGAGGATATTTCGTGCATGTTCGAGGGGGCATGGGGGCTGATTGGAATAGAAAACTCCAGAAGGGGATCATTATATCATTAGCATGGTAACAATTTTGGAAAGTGACAGCACAGGGACATCCTAAGGCTGTCACTTCAGTTTCTGTGAAGGAATATACCTGACTGATTTTCAGCACAGAACCATAGGGTCCCTCCTTGTATTTAGAGATAAACATCCAAAAATAGCAGCATACACCTTCTGTTAAGAAGTTGAGACTTCATTAGCATTTATGTCCACTGAGCCTCTGCTAAATGTTTTTGGGAAAATTTTGTGATAAACTGGTGGATTTCAGTTCTGTGCCTACTGCCAGTGGACTTAAACCTAAGGACCAGCATGCATTGCCCAGCTTCTATGTATATTCTTAATGCAATATGAACAATTTTCTTTTTAACTACAGGGCTAATGGCTTCAAATTTCCAAGCTCACAATCCAAGCTTTAGATCTCTGCCCAAGAATTGTTTTATCTTCATGTGTCACCTTTATCAATGTCTTACACATCTTGGTTAGAATGTCACAAACACTTGAAAATCTGTTGATGCTGGAAATCCGAGCAACACACACACAATGCTGGAAGAGCTCAGCAGGCCAGGCAGCATCTGTGGAAAAGAGTAAACAGTCGATGTTTTGAGCCAAGACCCTTCATCAGAATTTGTTCTCTAAAGTCCTGGCTTCTCAGTTTGCTAGAAGGATTGGCAATTTCTAATACTACGGCATATTTGGAAGATGGAAGCAGTAAAGATTAGAATGGTTTCTTGTTTTAGCCAAATTAATTGTTACGGTTAAGGGAAGAGTATAATGGGAAATAGAAACAAATCATCATAATTAACTGTCTGATGATGTTACTTCCCAATGTCCAGTCACTTAAATCCATGTTCTTTAAACAGACAAATGGTGTATTATCAAAAAACTCTTACTTGTTTTCCCCTACAGTTGTAGTTTCTGTAGTCCCAGAAATAAAGTTAGAAGTCCCTGTGCATCCTTACTGTGGAATGCACAGGTTGTCCCTGGGTGCTCCAGTTTCCACCTACAGTCCAAAGATGTTCCGGGTAGGTTATTTGGTCATTGTAAATTGTCCTGTAATTTGGTTGGCGTTAATCAGTGTTATGCGGATGCTGGAGCAGCGTGGCTTGAAGGGTCAGAGTGGTCTACTTGGTGCTGTATGACAAAATACACACCAGAAAGGCCACCACACAGACTCGCTCGCAATCATTAACACTACACTGGCCAGAAGTGTTGACTCATTTTTTGTATATTGAAAGGCCTAGATAGAGTGGATGTGGAGAGGATGTGTTCTATAATGGATGAGTCCAGGACCTGAGGGCACAGCCTCAGAATAGAGGAATGTCCATTTAGAACACAGATAAGGAGGAATTTCTTTAACCAGTGGATGGTGAAATCTGTGGATCTCATTGCTGTGAAGGCCAAGTCATTTAGTATATTTAAAGCAGAGGCAATAGGTTCTTGTTTCAAAGGTTATGGGGAAGAGGCAGGCGAATAGGGATGAGAGGGATAATAAATTAGCTATGGTGGAATGGCAGAGCAGACTTGTTGGGCTGAATTCTGCTCTTACGGCTGATGGTCATGCTCTAAGCTGATCTCTGAACGAAGCTAGGAATGTGTGTCAGATGTATAGAACACCACCTTCTTGAAGTTATAGTTAGCATCAAATCTTAGAGCTCATATTGGTGATAGTAGGCACAGTAAAGTGATTGCAGAACCGCTACTCTACCATGCCGCAGATACCAGCCTCCAGACGCAGGATGCTTTCTATTTTTTATCTCATCTCTGAAGGTTAAAATTAAAATTATCTTCTTCATTTCAGAATGAATGTCAAATTAACTGCAGACACTGGAAGTCAGATGTGTAAACAGGAAATGCTGGAAACACACAGCGAGTGAGACATCTGAGGAAAGGAAAACGGAGTCAGTATTTTGGCTCCAAAGCTCTTCTTCAGCTCTTCTTTTGACCTGAAACATTAATTTTGGTTCTCCTTCCACAGATGCTGAGTGTTTCCAGCAATTTTTTTTTTGTTCTTGTTTTTTTACTTTCGGAATCTGTAATGGAAAATGAAAGTAGGGAAGAGCGGAACCTCCAGAGTTTAAAAAACTATGTTATAAAGGCAAAAGAAACCTTTTATTCAGTTTGAAAAAAGGAACAATTGAGAAATGGCATTATATTGGTGTCAAGGTAGTAAGTATAATATGGGAAAGTAGGTTGGAACATCAAAAATATATAATTAATAGAAGTCAAATTATTTTTAATGATATATAGTGCCAAGACCCACATTTTGGGTGCAGTATGAATCACCAGGGCATTATATATTGTAGTTACAAATCTTGTTATCTAAGTGTAAGGCCAAAATTTCCAGTAGTGATTTTGAATATGCTATGACTGCTTATGACATATGAACTCATAAAAATTAACAATAATCTATGCATACAATTAGGCCTCTGTAGACCTATCATGCTTCCCATTTCATTATTTAGAAAATGAATTGATTTATCCTGCTTAGGCCCAAAGTGACTAACTTCAAATTTCCAATATAATGGAATCCATTTGTGGATTTTTAAACATTTATTCGCTAATATCCTTTTAGTAATCTAGTTGTACCATTTTCAGTGTCTACTATGTCATCCATTTTTATTTCATCACCGAACTTATGTGTCTGTCTTCTGTCCCACCATCTAAGCCATTAATTAATACTATGAATAGCTGAAGCCTCAGCATGAATTCCTGTGGGGAAATACAAGTTACTTTATAGCGATTTGAATACCTAGTTATTATTTTTGTTACCTAATGTGGATTAACCGATCTCTTAGCACGTCAACAATTTGTCTCAGTTCCTTGAATTTAATTTTAGCAAAAATTATGATATATTATTGGGAGCTTACTGAATGAACGTACAAATAAGATCAACAGGTGCAGTATGTTCTGCACACTGCTTTAACCTCTTTATCAAAACTTACATCGTGGTCTCTCAAACATAATCTTCACCTTACACTGGACTAAACAGATATCTTTGTTCTAGCTGGTTTATGATATGAGTATCATTTCTATAAGGGAGACATAACATGCGAAGAACACTCAAGGGATGAATTAATTTATTAATTTAAATCACAAAATTTGTATGCTTTTGCATGTACAATTTGCATTAATTTTGTAATCAGAACAGTGTTTTTCAAAGGTATCCTTAATTAATGGAAAAATATACATTGTCAGTTCTACCAGCAATGAAATGTAATAGTGCTGATTAAACAATGCTATATGTTATTATTATGAACAAGAGCAATTTCTGTATTAAAACAATTGGATTAATTCACTTCAGGAATCATGCCATGGGTAGAAAATGTTAAGATGCACTCACACAGTAGGTGGCAATGAAGTGGTCCTGAATTCCTCTTTGACAGAAGAGCCTTTATTCAGAGATTGTATTACTGCAATTCATGAGCTTTGTACCGGAAATCCTTGTCAAATGCCACCCACTGAGTTCGCTGACCAGGGAATGATGTCTCCAAAATTAATTTCAATTTACCAATGAAGCTTTTGTATTTATTGAAAAGGAAATAGCTTTAATTCTGTTACACTATTAGTTTCTGAGTTCAGGTAAAATTGAATATACAAGAAAAATGTTCAGTTTAAAGCTGGGTGAGAAACGACTGTCAACTATTGTTCACGTGCTAGCTTAGATTTAGTTGTCAACCTGTTTAACTTTGCCTGTTATTACTCCCTTCCACTGTCAAAGGGAAATACAGGGATAGATCTTCCAAGGGTTATTGAGCCATCCAATCTCACCTGTCACTTGGTTTCTGTGGTTGTGCTCCCAGATACTAAACCAATAGCCAAAACCCTGCAGAGTAAGGAACTTCTCTGACTTTGAGTGACCGGCTCTGCCATTTATTGACCATGAGATCCAATGGACTCTCACTTATAATCTTGCTGTCACGTACAGTTGTGAGTTTTTGCTTTTCTTTTAGACAGGATGTTCATTTCCTGATCAAGACGTCATTCCGCTGTATGACTGATTCTTTCACTCCCTTTTCAGTGTTCTGGTCCATAAAATCTCTACAGATTCACAGAGCAACAGATCTCCTAGTAATTTTCCCTGTAATCTAATCCGCACACATTCACGCCAACCTCCGCTCAATTCTTCCATTCCCTACACACCAGAATCAATTAGCAATGGTCAATTAACTGACCAATCTGCAAATCATTGGAACTTAAAGGGAAAGCTGAACCTTAGCAGAAACCCACACTGTCACAGGGAGAATATGCAACATCTGTAATGAAGGTCAGGGTAGAACCCAGGTCAATGAAGCTGTGAGGCACATCTTAGCTACCTGCCTCATTGTGCTCTCCATTGGTACAAATACATTCCAATCTTCATTGGTGCTTGGAAGTTAAGAGCTTTTACACACATGATGGTAATGCTGACAGTTATATCTGTGCTTGTTAGACCTGTTCTGGATTATTGATCAGGTGACAGACATCAGATTAAGATCAAGGGGTTGCCAGGCCTCCTTTCCAGTTTCAGGTTCTTGCAGAGAGCACTAACCAACAGCTAATCATGATTAACATTATAAATGCAAGTAACTCTCTGGGAAACTACCACAGCTCTTTGTTCTCGGGTGGCACAACCCTAACAGTCCCACTCACCTTGTCTGAACAAGGTAAAACTCTGAACAATTCCAGTGCACTGCTGCTAGGATTGCCAGCGACAATAAACCTTTACTGATGCAAGGACTGGGAGCTTCCTCACAGACTCCAAAGTTAAATGGAGACAACATTTTTACAGCACCCATTGCCAATCTTGTGAGATTTTGGTAAGAAATGGAATTACACAACACCCAATCTAAGATCGCCTTTCCCACAGTAGGCTCAAGCACAAGTTGCTCTAAAAAGCCATCTCATAGGCATTCAGCAAATACCCTCTCTTATGATCTGACATCCACCTGATTTTCTCAATCCCCTTTATATTGAATTCCCCCATTACAATTGTGTCATTACCCGTATTACATGCACTTTCCAGCTCCCTTTGCAATCCCAACCCCACGTCTTAGCTACTGTTCGGAGGCCGAGATATGATTCCATAATGGTTTTTTACCTTAACATTTTCTCTGCAATCAGACGTCACAATTTGAAATGCATATACATGAAATGCACTTATTAATGGAATAGCAATAGAACACATGCTGCACAATAATTTATTTTTAAACAAAATGTTCCATTTATTAACAAGCTTTAGGTTGCTGCAAAAGTTAAAGTGATGTTTATACAAATAGACAGCCAATTAGCACATTAGCATTTGCAATAGCGGATCTGGAAAATGAACAACAAAAGTATATACAATTCAAAATACTGTGATTATTGTCGTCTCAACAGAAAAAGGTTTCCATGTAAATTGACAGACCAAGATTGAAAACAAATACATTTAACAAGTGCACACCACAGTTGACTTTAATTATAATTTTAAGGAGAATCATTGGAGAATATTGAGATTATGTATGCACATGGAAAGAAGGGCCATGCTCATTGCAATGAAAATGTTTTAAGTGTGAGCCAATGGGAGTCAAATGCTGAAAATATTGAAATCACTGAGTTGTGGCTGAAAGAAGGTCGTAGTTGTGAGTTTAACATCAAAGGATGTACTTTGTATTGAAAGGACAGGGTGGAAGGCACAGACGGTACCAAGGGATATGAAGAGATGGGAGGTATGTGGGGTTGAATGAGATTGGGGATCAGCCATGATGAAATGATAGAGCAGACTCAATTGGCTGAATGTCCTAATTCTGCTCCTGTGTCTTATGGCCCTGAAGGCAAGGATGTAGTGTTATCTGTAAGTAGAAGGAAAAGCACTATTTTCTCTTCCTAGTGCTCATCAACATAAAACAAGGGATTATGGATGCCCATAACATTAAGGATGTTCGCACCCTCCCCTGGCTGTGAGTGGATGACTGACTTTAGATAAGTAGTTAAAAATGGTGCATACAACCTTATATGTCATATATTTTCAACCGAGCCAATGGCTTCAAGTTAGTTTAAATCAATCTTCTGTTTACCAAAAAATCCCTCATAGTTAAAACTCATGGATCTAACACCAATCTCATTCTTTCAGCATCGCTGCATGCCTCTCATCTCTAAGGGATAGTTTCCTCATAATCCCACCTCCTCGCATTCCTTTTCAGGGGCTTTCAATTCACCTGGTGACATGAGCTGTGCCCTCTCAATGATGAGCTTGTGAAGGGTACAGCTCTGCACAGGCCATATGGCACTCACAAAGTGATACGCTGGCAATGATCGGAACACGTGGTGACTCTGTACTCTAACTGATCCATTATGTTCCTGCTTTGCAGCAAGAGAAATTGAAATATATTTATTTATTTTTCAATGAAAGTTTCAAAAACTTCCCTTACACAGTCATTGATGCTAAAGAGTGGTGCATTGCAAATGCAGGCACATTCATTGCCAGAGTAATTTTAGCGATTATTTGAATTGCAACCCTTGCCTGCCCTGAGTTTGCTGTTATGTTTATGGAAGGTATCATATTTCAGTGAAGAATATCTCCCAGGGTCTTATGGGAAGTGTGGCAGAAGAAACAGTTTTTGAATTCCCTGAATTCTGTAGCCTTCCAGAAGTTTCACTCCCCCTTTTCTCCCACTCTTTCTCCCTCTTTCCTCCTCTCCTTTGCTCATTTTCTCATTTTCCCAGTCAAGCTAGATTCCAAGAAGATTTCTATTATCACCCTTTTCTGGAAACTACTGATTTTGTCCAGAAGTCTTATCACCAAAAGGTCCTTCAGTGGATACTACAGCACCATCTGTAGATCTTCACAGCCTGAAGTCTGAACAGCATCAAACTCAGAAGAACAGGGCAGCGTGGTGGTTCACCTCTTCCTAACTCCGATATTCCACATTCAATCCTATCCACTGCCTATGTGAAATTTGCACTTGTTCCCATGACTTCGTGGGTTTCCTCCATACCTCCCAAAGACAAGCAGGTTGACGGCTTAAGTGGCTGCTGTAAATTGTCCCAAATATGTGGATGAGTGGATGATTATCTGGCTGGGGCATTGATGAGCATGTCAGGGAAATAGAAAAAGTATTAATTGAAAATTAATTTAAATGGGTGCTTGATTGTTGGCTCAGATGTAGTGGGCGTAACTACCGTTTCCATGCGGTATCATTCTCTGACTCCAATGAGAAAGAAATTGACCTGCAATTTATAACAGTAGGATGATTATTCTAAAGTGTACTGGATAGAAAAAGTTCCTCCTTGGTCCTGAGAGTGAAAGGTTTGTTGCATGAAAGGTAAGTTTATACTTGGCACATATGTTAGGAATAAGGGTGGGTGGCTTGTTGTTGGCAGCAAGTTCTGCCTATTATATTGTTTCCTCTGGTCTTTGGTAAATTTATTGATTATAGCTGCAGTAATATGTGGGAGGGAATTAACAACTGAGGCATAAGGAATGAATTAGCCATTTTTTGATGGTGAGTCAGTAACCTACATTGGAGGTATTTTTGTCAATGCACAAAGAAGGTCAGATGAGACTTAATTGTGTAGGAGAATGATCGATTGGATCTTTTAAACTAAGGAGATAGGATCACATGTCAGATAGACCATAAAACTAAGGACTAGATAGACTGTTAGCACCGGTGAAATCATACTTCAGTTAACAAAAATACCATAAATTTTCTATATTTTTCATTGTGTTGCCATTCTCTATCATATTTTTAAGATAGATATTTTACCTATAATTTATCAGAATGAGAATCAGGTTTAATAACACTGCCACACTGTATGTCATGAAATTTATTGTTTTGCAGCAACAATACTTGCAATACACGAAAAACTAATTTACATATATATATATGTAAAATTAAATAAGTAGAGAAAAAAAAAGAAAATATGAGGTAGTGTTTATGGGTTGTTCCATTGTCCATTTAGAAATCTGATGATGGAGTGGAAGAAGCTGTTCCTAAAATGTTGAGTATCTTCAGACTCATGTACCCCCTTGTGCAATGAGAAGAGAACATGTCCTGGGTGATTGGAGTCTTTAGTGATGGATGTCGCCATTTTCAGGCATTCCCTTTTGAAGATGTTCTTAGTGCTGGAGAGGCTAGTGCCCATGATGGAGATGGTTGAGTTTGCAACCTCCTGCAGCTTTTTCCAATCCTGTGCAGTGGCCGCTACATAACAGATGGTGATGCAATGAGTTAGAATCTGTAGAAATTTGCTAGTGTCTTTGGGGGCTTAGTAAATTTTCTCAAGACTCAGAATGAAGAGTAGCCACTATTGTGCCTTCTTTGTAACTGCAACAAAATAATGAGCCCAGGATAGATCTTTAGAGACGTTGGTACGTTGGAACTTGAAACTGCTCATCCTTTCCATTGCTGGTTCCTTGGTAAGCCCTGGTGTGTGTTCCCTAGATTTCCACTTTCTGAAGTCCACAATCAATTCCTGGGTCTTACTGGTGTTGAATGCAAGGATATTGTTATGAATCCATTCAACCAACTGATCTATCTCACTCCTGTACACCTCGTTGCCACAGGCATTTTCTGGTCTAGTCATAGTAAAATTAGTAATTGTATGCAGATAAGATGATGGAAGTAGATAGGAATATTGATGTGCCTACATGTGATATTGCATATGTAGAATTAGTTACTCTGTGTGTTTAATTCCCAGTAAGACATGAATCAATTCTCCTTGTATTGCCTCCTATTACATCAAGAAAAAGTGCCTAATTCTTATCACCATATACACAATGAGAGCCTATCTTCAAACGAGTATTATCTGAAACAAGTTTAACTGACATAATATATTCCATGTTATTTTTGTAGCCTTGCATAGTAGCAAGGGATGAACAATCTCCCAACCTTACAAAGTTAATTATTTGAACTCTGAAGAGTGAGTGCCATGATAGCATCTATAAGTAAAGTTCTGAAACCTGTAGATAAATAAATCTTCCAAAAAGAGCACATCTATTTGCAACAGATTGTTGTGATACAACTTATTGTGATTAGACAGCCTTGTCAACCTCCCGGCACCACAGATTTAAAATAAATACGTAGACCACCTATGTAGCTAAATGCAATGAAGCTTAAAAAGAATGGAAAACAACAGTTAATGTTACAAAGTTTTGACATCTCCTAGCAATTAAGCCTGTAAAACAAACAGGATTTTTAATGCTTAATATAAAACCATTAGGACATCAAAGAAGCTGTGGTTTTTCAATTTCTTTAAATGTAATAGTTATGTTCAATGCTTATGGTCATTCCAACACATGTTGATTGCTGTACAGAACAGCTTTCTCTTCTGAGGTGTTCTCCAATTAACAGGCAAATAAGAAAGTTCTCTAATCATCCTAATTTATGATTATAAACTGTTTAGCGTTCCCCAACTTTTTAATATTTCCCCAACCTCAAGAAATAATGGAGATTTAGAATATCTGATTTGAACCAAATTGCTTTATCATCCTTTCTTGTACATTTCAGTTACACTGATTGAAGCAGGTTGATCATATACTATGTTTGACATCTGTATTTCACTGTCTCAGTCATCCCCTAAATTTTAGCCATGCTTTACAACCAGGTTCTAAAGTGCATTCACCATTGTTGGCTGGGTAACGTGAAAGGTAAAAGAAGATTCTCAAAACATTAGTACCTGGACATTGAATTCCAGTTAATTTTAGTGCGTTAAGAATGTACTATACTTTACTCTTGTGTCTAATTTGGAGTCATTACAACTATCATAAAATGGGAACGACTTTTCTTTGGGAAGTTGTTATTGTGCTTACTTTATTCTCTTCAGAGCCTGCATGTTCACCGATGGCACCTCCAGCAGGCTACTGCTTCATTCATACCCTGCCTGCAGGCAAGTGGGATGGTGTAGGGTTTTGGAGTGTGGCTAGTAGAAAGTGAGAAAAAGATGGGAGCAGAGAAATTGAAGATTAAGTGAGGGTGAAAGTGACCCAAGAGCTTGTTGCTGCCATTGGACTCCATTGTAGCCTTGTATTTGACCATGGCTGATGAAATTATGGTGCTGACTGTTTGAACAGGGGTAAGACATACAGCCCTCCCGATCTCCTGGCAGAGACCCTCCCCTGACACATGAGATGAGCCGGTTGCATACTGTGTCACACCTGCAGGCAGATGAAGAGTTGGGGCCTGAAGATTAGAGAGCACAGACATTTTAATTGGGTTGCTGGCAATGAGATATTATCAGGGTTAAGTAGAGCTATATGCAATATACAAAAATCATGTCATGGTGGGATCACTTAAACTCATTCACAATGTACTATATTTGTTGTGTAAGGATCATGTCACCAGCTTGTTGAATTGTGATTGCTTTATTAAATGTCATCTTCTTCGAACCGGTCATGAATGCATTCATCAGGCTCCATGTATGTTGATTAAATTTGTTTAAAAGTAGAAACAGTTATTGAAGATCTATGGATTTATGTGTCATAATCCATAATTTTGCATAAATCAAGCATGATAAGTTACAGACAGACTGAGGTGTACTTTCAATTTAAATGGCTGAGAAAAGAATTATATTTCTAAATTTCAGTGCACAATCCCACAACTCCATCACATAATTTATTACATGCAGTAGAAGAACTTTACTACTATGCAATGAATTGAAAACCTATTCTATTATTTCACCAATCTGCAAATATGACCCATGATCTTAAACTTTAATGTCAGCTTTTTTATGATTGCTCAAGCAAGATATGAACATGAGACATCTTGCCTGCAGGAATTCTTACTCTGCTTTTCTTTCTTAAGCAAATACGTACTTTCCTCTTTCATTAGCAAGCCATGACTGCAGAAAGAATATTTCCTGCAATTTTTTTCGGTTTTTCTTTCTTTAGGCTCAAAATGCTCCCAAATCCATACAAGGTAGATCACAGCTGAGTTTGAGATGCAGACCTGATTAAATCAAGGTCTGAAAGATGATTCATTCATGAGACTTTGTCAGAGAGACCATTAATGTAACTAAACTCAGCATGCTATTCCATACAAAGGGATACAGTATTGGGTGACCATCATACAAAATGAATTTACTTTTTCATTATTTGGATACAGCTCTGTATTGGCTTCTAGTTATAAGTGCAGTGACTCTGACAAGTCACCTGGTTATTCTATAAAGCAATGTTTTATGTAATTTCTTAAAGGAATTCACCAATCGTTTTTCCACAATGAAAAATTTTGCACAAAACCTGGCACAACTGATGAGCATCTAAGAGGAAAAAGGCAGACAGAAAACGTGTGTATTTAATGATTTGAGGGGAAAAAACCAGTCAGCCTCATGAGCAAATATAAATGTTGTCATTCTTTCTAGATTTCTATATTTCTCACTGATGTCTTAAAATGGCACCTGTGAATTGTGCCCTCGAAGTACAGTAATTTTTTGAAACAGTTCTGGTGTGTAAGTGCTGCATTCATTGTAGCAGCATGATTTCACCTCAATGATTTTAGTTTGCACCCAGATCAAATCAATGAAATGAACTTTCCCCTCTCAACATTGACAATGCAAGTTCAGTTTGGACAGTCCATTAGTTTCAAGGATCAGCTTTATTCACCATATACAGTACATCTACATGTATTAGGAACTTGCTGTGGTGTGTTGGTGCAACATGCAGTAAAATTAAACAACACAAATAAAGTTAGAGATTAAAGTACAGCTATGATATAAAATGCACATAAATACATAAATATCAACATGAATTTACAATGTAAACAGCATTATAAAAGTGTTTTAAAGTGTTTACATACAGTGCAGTGATTGAGGTAATAGTTAGTGGGGGTTGGCGTGGGGGTCTAACTAGAAGGGTTGATCAGATTAACTGCCTTAAGATGGTGTGAATTTGGAAAAGGCAGATTGCTGGGTGGGTAACGTCTGCAGTGATTTTCCCTCCCTGATTCTTTTTAATGGACATACGCAGTATAACAACTGCAGTGATGCTAGACAGCAACCAGTGACCTTTTCTGCTGACCTGACAGCTGGCTGTGGTTTTCATATATTGTGAGAAGATGCTGCACCAAACCAGACAGTAATGGCTGATGGGAGGATGCTCTCTGTGATGGCAGTGTAGAATTGCACCAGTATGTTCTGGGGAAGATGGAACTTTGCCACTAAGTAGAACTAAACTGATAATCTCACCCAAACTAATTTAATGGTAAGACAGCAGGGATTTCCTGATGATGCTCCCAGGTGAGATGTGGTACCTTGCAGCTTTGCAGTCGGATGTACTGTAGCTGACTTGGGGTGCTGTAGACTGATGCAGTTAGGAGAAAAAAGTAAAGGGGAAAAAAAGCCCAAATAGATCAGTTGCGCGACAAACAAACCATTCTTGTCTAAATATGAAGATTTAAGCTATCACGCAAAAGGTCTGGCAGTGTATTCTGTGTCTCAAACACTTTTGAATTTTGTGGACTTGCAGGCTTGAGAATGGTGTCTTTGACCCCATGGATAGCAAATTGATGATTAAATGTTAAAGCCCAATTCACCCAGTACATAAAGGCAACTAGCATTAGTCTGAAGAGTCCCTGGTTTGCATGTAGGAAATTACTATAATCACCAAGATAGCATCAACAATGTTGAAATAAAGAGTGTATTATCTAGTGTCTCCAGGTGGAAAAGGTTCATGTGAAAATTCTTGAGACTGAATCACAAGAAGGTTTCCTTTCATCTGTGAACAATAACATTTTTTACAAGTTATCAGGTGATGGTGAGCTCCAACAAATGTCATGTCATTTGCAATGCAGTGGTTAAGTTACGGGCTGTGTAAACCAAAGGTTTTCCCTGTGATATTTTCGATCCTCTCAGGATTTTCACCCAGTACTTCCTAGCCCACGGATCTTCTCTCTATCGCTCTGATCCTCACTTCCTGCAAACCCCCTGCAACCGATTGACTTACTGAGCCAGCAGAGGAAATGTTTTCATTGACGTAAAGTATGAAAGATCTGATTCATTATGCGCAATACTTTGTCCCTCAGGCACAATAGAATTTTGCTGCGGGAAGATCTCAAGCATAACTGGCAGAGCGTACTTCCCCTGTCCCGTACAGCTTAATGTACAGCGTAGGTGCTGAAGCATTTTTAGCCTGATAGCTCTTCATTGCCGTAAAAATGGCTTGCAACTTTTCACAGAGGCACAGAGGAGTGCAATATAAAAGTGATTCTTTGGGGTGCCTGTTCAGTGTTCCACAGGGTCCTGCAAAACATCTTATTTGGGCAGTCTCTGAGCTTTAAGCAGCACTGTGTGTGCATTACAATGCTACTACTAAAGATATTCATATTGGCTCTGTATGATGGCGTCACACTCAGCCGCAGTG